>NC_051154.1:91876749-91989249 GCF_013339745.2 Dermacentor silvarum | reverse complement strand
CACACACACACACACACACACACACACACACACACACACACACACACACACACACACACACACACACACACACACACACACACACACACACACACACACACACACACACACACACACACACACACATTTATTTTTATAACCACAAAGATGCGTATAACTGAAGACACCTCGTTTTTGGTAAAAACGAGCGCAGCATAACGCTCATGAAAAAAAAAAATGTCACAGCAGACGACAGCCATCGTCTTCCTATGACTGGCCGGAGATGCTTATTCTAAACCCCAGACTAACATCAGTCCTGGGCGAAATGACGTCATTCACGTCTTTCAGTCGCTTCGTGCGATGTTCGTTCTATATTTACTCCTCTCACTTACTCTCACCTAAGAAACCCTTCATAGGCATTTGTGAATCCAGCGCAAGAATTTTCCATCAGCCGGCAACAGTCTTACGATGCTCCGCGCCTGCTGCGCAGTAGTCAGGTCAACATGACGGCGCGATAAAGCCGGTCACAGTGGCCCGGTATCGTGAAGTGAACAATGTGGAGCGTGCCCGACGCTAAGCGCAGTCACTACAATGCATCGTATCAGCAAGATCAGCATTGACGTCGCTCGAATTATGCTGCCTTGTGCGCTCTCCCGGCGGCGCACTGTTCGATCACTTAATTCAGTGCGTTTGGACAAAGCTACGACATTTATATGTAATTACGTAGGGATCGTACTGAAGGACTGAGCGAACTTCACATAAAGGCGGTGTGCATGCTTGCGGCATACGGCTGACAACTCAATAATGATTTCATTTATGTGTAACTTCCATATTTGCCTTCACACAGCACACGTATCCGCAACTTCTCAGGCTTCGACTCTGCCTCAGTGATAGTTGTGACTTCACGTGTTTTAATTAGCCGCAAAAAAAGTAGAAAAATACTTATCGAGAAAGTGGTCAGGCAAGGAGACAGAATTTGTCCAGTTATACTAATTGAATGCTTAAAAGAAGTATTCAAGCTATTAGACTGGGGAGGATCGAGGGCGATGATCGACGGCGAATATGTCAACAACCTTCAGCTTGCAGATGACATTGTCCTGTTCAGCAACGCTGGGGACACATTGCAACAATTGATTGAGGACCTTAACCGATAAAGTGTGAGATAAGGTTAACAAAGGTAATGTTGAATAAACTGCCAAGCGAACAAGAATCCATGATCGGCAGTCAGGCTAGATACTATGTAAATGAGTAAGATTACATTGGTCAATTACCCATAGTGAACCCTGATAATGAGACGGAAATCTACATTAGAATGAAAATGGGTCGGAGTGCATACGGCCGGCATTGCCAAATCGCGACCGGGAGCTCACCGCCTGTCGTTGAAAAGAAAAGCGTACAATCATTCCATTCTTCCAGTACTATCATATGGGGCAGAAACTTTGAGGTTAACAATGAAGTGCGAGAACAAGTTAAGGACCGCTCAAACAAACGATGAAAGGAAAACTGTTATGCCTATATAACGCTAAGAGAGATGAAGAAATCGCTGTGGATGAGAGAGCAAACGGGGGTAGTGTTAGTTGAAATTAAAAGGAAAAATCGGAGCTCGGCAGGCTGCTTAATTTTAGGGCAGATTATCGGTGGTCTATTAGAAGTATACAGTCGGTGCTAGGGGAAGGGAAGCGCAGTCGGGAACAGCGGAAAATTAGGTGACGTAATAAAATCATGAAATTTGCAGGCATAATTTGAAATAAGCTAGCGCAGGTCAGGGGTAATTAGAGATCGCTGGGAGAGGCCTTCACCCTGCAGTGGACATAAAAGTACTCTGATGACGTTTTAGAATATACAAAATTAGTGCGGAATTTTAACGGACTGTTGCTCTTGAGCCGCATTTCGCTTCGTACCGCGAGCCCGGGTTCGCATGTTTGCAGAAGGGCGTCGGGTACCGCTTGGATACCACCCAAGCGGCACATACCATACCACCTTGGCATATATAGTACTATATGTGCAGTGACTGCTCTGAACGAAGTGCGTCAGTGTCGCAAGATCGACGAGTTGAACCGATTTGATCCGAAACCAGCTAGAATGTGCAACCGCTATGTGCTTCGAGTACGGTGCTGTGCAGTATTCTGACGTGCACTTGAGCGTGCGTTCTTATGAGGCTGGTAAACTTATGGCAACGTTGGCGCTGAGCATCGTGGTGATGTTGACTGGTTAGCCTTGACTTCAATGAGGGGCCACTAGTGTAGTTAAGGGCTTCAGGCTCTGACATCGCGAACCTATGATTTATTACTGGTCTACAAAATTGATTTGTACGCCCTTTTGTGCATTTCGCCTCTGTCGGAATGCGGTCGCCTCTTGACCTGGAGCGAGGTATCATCGCGTTTTATCAGCCGAGGAGAAGCTAAGAAGAAGCGATGAACGCTGATACGATGTCAAAGTGTTGATAGGCAGGGAAGCTTGCAGGTGTGGTTGTTACGTAGTGAAGTTTTCGGTCATAATTTTGGAGTATTGATAGTCACGGCTTCTTGCTCTCCGTGCCCTCGACAGTGATCCTATGCGAAGGGAGCGCGCGTTTCGTCGTCGGTTGGCGCTTGACAACGTCTTCTACCAGCCCCTTAGACGGTACGGGCTGGCGAGGGAGCTGATAATGAGCCTATGCGCGGCATTAGAACCGCACCTACAACAGTGTGCAGCGCGATCACGTACCATACCGATGAACATACGGGTGGTGGGCCCTTTGCCTTGAGGCCATACGAAGTTTATATTAGTAGGAAGAAATTTTGATGTGTATAATTCCATAGAAATATGGTCGAACATAGCATGAGATACATAGTAGCTTTGCAGAACTGTGGTTGTGGTATGTTAGGAAACTGAGCCTGGCCACTTACTGGCCGCTTGCTCTGAGCTTTTAACATATTTATCTAGTTCCTAGACAGTAGCAAAATAATTGTGAGCAGAATGCGATAACGCTTTTACCGCAATCTTCTTTTGTAAACAGCGGCAACTACATGCGGTGAACGGCCGAATAAAGTCCCTATATAAGACAAAGTATTGTTCAAGGAATTTCCATTTAGGACACATAAACGCCGCTTTCTCTCTCCTGTATCTCCATAAATTAAGCAATAGCGCCGCAATTTTCACTTCTTTATATTTTTGTGCATTTTTCCGGGAGGTACTGAAAGCTACGAAGCTGCGGTTTAAAAGTAGCGGGCGCGCGCCGTCGCCAGCGGCGGCGGCGCGCGCCCGGCCTGAAAGCTTCAACCTGGACTTTCTAGGTGCGCCACCGTCGACTTGGCTTTCGCAAGCAAAAAGTAAAGAAAAAGAAATGTCACAGTTTCGCCCTAAGGGCGAAGCAATGAATGCGATAGCAACACAGCAATGTCATACGAAGTAAGGTGAGCGACTTTGGTAGCAATATGAATTGTAGTAAACATGAGCTGATTAAGTAAGCAGGTGTGCTGCGGCGTAAGTAGACCGACATGAAGAGAGACTCGATGACCACGAGGAGGCGCGTGTGAAACGGTGGTGTTGATGAGAAGCGCTTCCCGTGGGCAGCGCGTGCGAAGGGACACACCTGTAGCGCTGCACTGCCGACCCGGGCAGCATTGCATGTGTAGCGTGCGTTGGAAAATGTGGCCCGACTATTAGTAACTGATTGAACAAGCGTGGTGTGAGCGCGCACAAACAAACATGAATAGATCACACTGAATGACTGCAGACAACGACTGTCAAAACGCTGGCAGCAAGCGCATATATACGCCGCAGCAGCGGGCGAAGGTACGTGCGGTCTATCGCTTCGACGGAAACTGAGCGGCGAATGCACGGCGCATAAAGGTCAGAGCCGTGTGGAGATAAGAGACGGTGCGGACGAGCGACGAGCGCGGTTGTTGGCAGCGTAGAAGTGCGCCTCCCCCCCCCCCCCCCCGCGCTCCCTCCGGCGCTGGCTTCCCGCTTCCTTGCTTGCGCGTGGGTGATTGAGTGCGTTCGCTCTCCGTGATAGCGCGCGTCCCCGCACGCTTCCGCTCGGGCATACGGCGCGCGGCGAAGATTTTATCTATAGGGAACCTCACGGCGACGGCGACGGCGACGACGACGGCGACGGCAGAAATCCGGTAGAAGTGTCCATATAATTGCTATCGCAATAAAAGCAAGCGCTTTAGGAGAGGAGGCGGCGGAGGAAAGAGTAGATGGTGGTACTTTTCTTATATAGGGATTTTACGGCCTAACGCGGTTGAGCTTGTCAGTGCTGTAGCAGACTCCCGGAAAAAGGAAGCTGTCGAATAGGGATGTGCAGTGATTTGCCGTAAGATTATCGTCTCCACTACATATGCATGTTGTGCGATCATGCTATCAGTTGACCGAACTTCTTTCATTTCTTTAACTTTAATCCGAGCTTTCTTTCCTCCTCGCTCTCATACGACGCCGTAAGTTAAATGCGCTGCCACTTCGGTTGCACCTTTATCTTCGCGTAAAAACTTTTTGGCTAAGAAATTGCGTACGAACAGCGCAATTAGTGAATTCCGCCCCTGTTCTGGTTACCCCTTGTAGCATCGCCCAAGTTATATATATATATACACTGTTATGAACGCACGGCGCATTGTTGTGAACGCACTGCGTGTTGTTATGAACGCGCTGCGCCGAGCTGTGGGCATGTTGGAACGCGCAGGCCCTCTGGAGTGCTCTCTCCCTTGCTGGCACCTTTCTCGCGCCCGGACATGCAGAGCTGCAACCTCCTCCTCCTCCGGTGGATATAAAAGGCCGGCGCCTCTCGCATTCAAGGCCTTTTCGTCATCATGCTTCGTTCTCGTTAAGAAGTAAAAGCATTAATATTTGGCTACCTCTTTCCTCGTCACTGTCAGTATCTCCTCCAGCCCATACCTTTGGCCCTCGTGTCACGCTACCGATGAGAGCCTGGTACCTCTCGCATAACAGCTGGATGGCAGCTGCGGAATGGCAGTGGACCTTGCAACTTGTGCCAACTGAACCAACGTGGCCCGTGGACCTAGCAAGGAAGCCCGTGACTGCAGCTACGTGAGTGTCGAACTTTTTCCCTTTGAGATTTGCCAGGCTTTTGAGATTAGCGTTAAAGCTTGAAGCTGGCAGGTTGTCTTTATCAATAATTAGCCTTTTGCATTATCGCACTTGGTTAGAGGTGATAGAGAATAAGTAAGAAGAAAGGTTCAGTGTTTGAGCTGGTCATGGATCTCAATTCTTTGCGCGAGCCTGAATTGTTATTACTGTGTGCAGAATTGGGGGTGGAAGCTGCGAACGCCATGCGCAAGCCGCAAATCATCCAGGCTTTACTTGCCTTGGAAGCAGATGATAGCGAGCTAATTGAACGTTGGGAAGTTATGAAAGAGTGCGAGGCAAACGAAGAGGCGGGCTGATGAGAAAGAAAGGCGTGCTGATGAAAAAGAAAAACAGTTGCGCGAGCTCGAATTAAAGCGCTTAGAGCTAGAATTGCAGAAAGCGAAGGCGACGAGCGTTGAAACGCAAACCCCAGCCACAGAAGCCCAAGAAAATTTTAGTAAGAAGGATCCGATGCAGCCTTTCCAGGTAGGAGAGGACATTGGAATGTTTCTCGTGAACTTTGAAAGGAGGTGCCAAAGAATGATGTTCCCTAAAGCGTCGTGGCCACATGCAGCGCCTGTTGGCCGCATTACCGTGTCACGTAGCGGAGGAGATGGTGAGATTTGGCGCGGAGCAGTATGATGATTACGATGTTGTAAAATACAGTCTTCTGAAGAGATACCACTTGTCTCCAGAAGCGTTTCGGCAGTGCTTTAGAAAAGCCACAAAGTTGAAAGACGAGTCGTACGTTGAGTTCGGATACAACTTGAAGTTCAACTTTGTGGAATGGCTTAAGAGCGCGAAAGTCTACGGAGACATGACGAAGGTAGTCGAGGGCTTGCGCCTTGAGCAGTTTTACAACACGACCCCTGACCGAATGCGCTCATGGCTCCTCGACAGGCCCGACGTGACCACAGTTGAAAAAGCGACTGAGCTCGACGAGGAATACGTGTCACGCCACATATCACATCCAAGTGAAGGGCCGACGCATGGCGCGTTTCTAAAACGAGGCGCGGAGTATGGATCCGCAAAAGTTTTCAGGCGCAATGAGAACATGAAAGGCGGGCGGAGGAAGAAGTCGCCCAGACGTTACCGAAGGCTCATTTCAAGGCCCAGAAGAACAAACAGTTTGAGGCACAGAAGCCGATAGCATGCTATAAGTGTCATCAAACGGGACACATTGCATTTGGTTGCAGAAATCAGCGCATTGCATTCTCCTATGTCACTGGCGACGATGAGAACTGAGCGCTGCTTAAGCCGTTCATGAAAGAATTTACGGTAAACGGAAAGCGTTGCAGGGTTCTCCAAGATTCCGCAGCCACCATGGATGTCGTTCATGCGCTTTACGGCAGGGCGAATCGTTTCACTGGCGAGTGTGCATGGATACGGCAGGTGGTGCAGGAAGAAAGTGTTTGCCTGCCTCTCGCTCGCGTCCATATCGAGGGGCCCTTTGGAGCTCTCACTGCTGAGGCTGCGGTTTCGGCCAGACTTCCAAAGGAGTACCCTTACCTATTTTCTAATAAATCGAAGATGCTTCTGAGGGAAATGGGAACTAGCTTTGGAGAGGGAGAGATATGCACGCTTACCCGTTCAAAGGCACGAGAACTTGCTACGCAGCTGAAGTATGATCTCTCTGCCTCGACAGACGCATGCGAGACACCCGAGCCGAACGGGCTTACGCATGATAGAGTTGCCGATCCAGGCGATAGTACGGAAGTCGCGTCTCCGCAAGCGCGAGAGCTGGATACAAAGAAAAACGAGACTGTGCAAGGAGAGCTTGGCGTTTTCTTGCCGCCGTCGTGTAGTAGTCTTGAACGCTTGCTCTCGGTTGACAAGGCTCAGTTTGTGAAAGATCAGGAGTCAGACGGAACCATTGGCAAGTTGCACGACTCCGTGCGGGAAGGAATTTCTAGAAAAAACGTAGTTCTGCACAAGCGAAATGACCTTTTGTTCCGCCAGTATAAAGATAGGCGCGGTGTCATCTTTGACCAACTCATAATGCCAACAAGATACAGGCGGGATTTGCTCGAGCTTTGCCATGGTTGTGGATGGTCTGGACATTAAGGCGTTAAGAAAAGCAAGACGCGCTTACTTCAGGAGTTTTATTAGCTGGGTTGCTTAAGGGACATAAAGAAGTTCGTGCAATCCAGTGGGAGTTGTCAACGCGTGGGTAAGCCGCACGACAAATGTAAAGTTCATATTCAGCTCGTTCCGATAATCACGGAACCATTCGCGATGTTTGCCCCCACTGTTTTGAGCTTCGGTCTCAAAAATGCGCCGTATTGCTTGCCCAGTCTCATGAGCTAAGTGCTGCGCGGTGTGGAAAACCTTGCTGTGCCTTACCTAGATGACGTGGCCGTGTTTTCCGACAGCTGGGAAGAGCACCTAGTTCGTCTAAGGAGTGTGTTTTCCAGGCAGAGAGACGCTGGACTTACGATTAAAGCTGAAAAATGTCAGCTGGGTTGCCAGGAGGTCAACTACCTGGGGCACGTTGTAGGAAATGGTATCCGCAGACCCTCTGAGGTGAAGTTCACGGCTATCTCGTCATATCCTCAGCCGAAAACTAAGAGCGCCATTAGGGCATTTCTAGGCCTCGCAGGATATTACAGGCAGTATATACAGCAATATTCTGAAATAGCTTGCCCTCTCACCGACGCTTTGCGCAAAAACCATCTGGAAGAAATTGTATGGAACGATGCAAAAGAGAACGTGTTCCAGTCACTAAAGAAAGCGCTTATGAGTAATCAAGGAGTTTATATACTATAACAAGGAGTTGATAATGCAGTGTAACGCGAGCAACAGGGACATGGGCGCGGTGCTTTGTCAGAAAGATGAACAGGGAAATGAGCATCTGATCATGTTTATCGGCAGGAAATTAACCTCCTGAGAAGAAGCTTATTGTGCTTCTGAAAAAGAATGTGCCTGTCTCGTATGAGCGATTCAGAAACTACTCTGCTGCGTGTCCGGTCCGAAGTTCGTACTCGAAACCAACCACTGTCCTCTGTCCTAGCTGAAAAATGTCAGGGAAAAACGGGCGGCTTCTTCGCTGGAGCCTCGCACTGCAGTCATTTAACTTTGAAATACGAAATAAGAAAGGAAAAATGAACGGCAATGCAGATGCTTAAGTCGCTGCTTCTAATAACAAGTGCGCTTGGATGTTATCTGAACTTCGTCTGTAAGGGTTGTTGCCAAAGTCATTGAACTGTCCAAAGGGGATAGTTGATCCTTTAATTTAGAGAATTGATGGTCTTGGAGAATGCATTGGGCTGTGGATCTTTGTACCTATCGCCTGCCATTTTTTTTTTTTGCTTAAGATTATCCTGGTAGATGTCTGGGGGATTTGTGTGGTGCTTGCTGGTTGTTTCCAACGGCATACCTCCAGTGAAGCAACATAAGCAACGGGGCCACAACTGAAAACGAAGAGCGAGGACAGAACCACTTTTCAGTGCTCACAGCTGTCAGAGAAAATGTGAAGCTGCGCTTACATAGTGGTGTCTGCTAATTAGTGTTGCTGTGTCACCTTGCCGTGGTGCAGGTCTCAGTTCCCAGGAGGACAATGTTGCTGTCGCCGCCTACGCTAAGGGTCAGACAACCATTCCACATCGAAGTCAAGCGGCCCGGCAACTTGCATTTCGGATTCCCGCAAGGCATCCCTCTGGACAGTGGCTGCAAACACTTGTCCATCGCGATGGACTTCAACCCCGGCGGAGAAGCTGTTATGAACGCACGGTGTGTTGTCGTGAATGCACTGCGCGTTGTTGTGAACGCACTGCGTGTTGTTATGAACGCGCTGCGCCGAGCTGTGGGCATGTTTGAACGCGCAGCGCCTGTGCAGTGTTCTCTCCCTTGCTGGCACCTCTTCTCTCGCGCTCGAACATGCAGAGCTGCAACCTCCTCCTCCGGTGGGTATAAAAGACCGGCGCCTCTGGGATTCAGGGTATCTTCGTCATCATGCTTCATCCTCATTAAGAAGTAAAAGCATTATTCTTTGGCTACCTCTTGCATCGTGGAAATTAGCTGTGGTTGAAATGGAAATATATAAAATAATGAAGAAAGGGGAACTGAAAGTGGACGATAAGATAACTTGTCGCCGGTGGGAGACGAACCCACAACCTCCGCATTACGCGCGCATTAGCGTTAGCCAGCGCCACTTAGGACAGCTCAGTAATTATTTGCAACGCTTCTAACTGGACCAGGAATGTAACACTTTTGTCGCACATTGCACTTAACATGACCCCCATCCTCTTTCCACGAAATATAAACCTGTTGCAACCTTCAGGTATGTCGGTACACTGGGAAGCATAGCTGATAGCGACCATATCACACGCTCTAACACTTGAATAAGAATTTTTTTACGAAAACTGTGCTTGACCCAACCGCATTTAACTTCGCACAGAGAGTTTCCATAGCGTACCATCAGTTTTCGATAAATTTGGCCTTGGTGGCGTTTATAGTACTGCCAGAGCAGCGGGCTCAATTCGGCCCCGCTCGTGATAGACACGCTCATAATGCTCTATAGAGTGCTTGCACATGTAATTTATTGCGAAAGCCCAGTTTTTTATTCTCTCGCTTGGGTTGCCACGCGGCATAATGCCAGTATGAAACTAAATGAAAGCCCCAATTACTCATCTATATTGAACTTTACTTACACATCACCCCCAAGGACAGGTCCTTGGTGGTGCTTAGAGTGAGCAAAGTACAGTGAGCAAACATGAAGAAGCTGCATCCTTTAGTTCGGTGAGGACATCAGCCGAACTTGATATATCGCATGGAAAAGGAAAAAAGAAAAAAGTGAGGGCTAAATGACTATTCGTAGCGCTTCTAAATAAGCCAGAAACTGTAAAACACATTGCACCTAATGTGCTGCCTATTCCTTCAAAGTATAAAATATCTTAAACGCAGTGTTCTTTTGGGACATTGGGAAACCTAGCTAACAACAGTAGCGTTTCCGAATGCTTGCTTACAATTTTTTAAAGCTGTATTTGATCAACACGCATTTTCCGTAGCACATAAATTGGCGTATTGTTCCCCATATGTTCGCAAAATATGACCTCAGTTGTAGTTTTAATTATGCCAGCGCAGCCGTCTAAGTTTTACAACGCTCGTAAAACAGACTAATAACGCTATGGACCACTTGCATACGTATTCTACTGGAAAAGGCGCATTGTTGTAGTGGACCTAACCTCGGTCCCTAAAACTTGCATAGTGACCCGGATGTGACTGTAGGGCGAGCACGATGTCATGGGCGAGGCCATGAACGAGAGACCGGCGCCCAGCGCAGAGGTTCTCGCCACGATGCAGATTCACCCGCTGCCCTTTTAGCCACAAAATCCTGCAGCCTGGTTTACACAGGTTGAGGCCATCTTGGATCTTCGGCGCATTACCTCGCAGTGCGCGAGGTTCCTCCACGCTGTCTCGGCACTTCCTACAGAGGTGGTTGAGGAGTTCCAAGACGTTGTGGGCGCACCGCATGACACCAACCCATATGACCACTTGAAAACGACGGTGCTGCAATGCAAATCTGTGTTTGTGCGCAGGCACCTCCAGCAGTTTCTCAACGAAGAGGAGCTCGGCGACCGTCGACCGTCGGAACTTCTACGTCGTATGCGGCGGCTCCTCAGTGACTGTAGGCTGGACGTAAACAACCCACTGCTGCGTGAACTGTTCCTTCAGCGCCTGCCGCAGAATCTGGTGGTCGCCTAGGCTACCACACCAGAAAACATGTCCCTCGGCAATCTTGCAGAGCTGGCCGACCGCATCGCTGACCATTCAGCAAGAGGTACTTTGGTAACAACGACCGTTCCGCTGTCGCACCTCGAAGATCGGCAGTGTCGCCTTGAGCAAATGATTGGCGAACTTGCTCAGACCATTACCTCACTACGGTCCTCACCCCACCGTCGTCAGCGCGACCGCGATTGCCGTCCCAGATTCTCTTCTCGGTCCAGCTCCCGTTCTGGCCCTCTTCGCCGCGCGTATTGCTGGTATCACAACAAATTCAGTGCCAGCGCACGTCAGTGCCGTTCCCCTTGCAGCTGGCAGGGAAACAGGCCGCAGAGTCACTGATAGCAGCCAGTGACTCTTGCCGTACGACAAGCCGCCTGTTCTACGTCACTGACAGGATTGCCGGACGACGACTTACCGTGGACACAGGTGCAAAGGTCAGTGTCGTTCCTGCTGCGCGACTATAGACTGGCAGCGCGCCAAAAAAAAAAAAAACAAAAAAAGAAAACGCGCCCCTTCAAGCAGCCAACAGCTCTTCTAGCAACACATATGGCCAGCGCTCTCTTACCACAGACTTTGGTCTCCGACGCACCTTCCGATAGATATTCATTGTTGCAGACGTGCGCATGGTAATATTGGGTGCGGACTTTCTGACCTACTTCGCTCTTAGTGTTGACCTCCGCGCTCGTCGCCTCGTGGACACGACGACTAGGATGTCTATACTAGGCATCCTCGCGCCTCTGACATTAACCACTAGAACGGTATCCCAGATACCACCATCTGCGCTCGCCTCAATTCTGTCAGACTTCACAGCATTCGCGAAACCTTCCAATCTTAAACTGCCAGCATGTCGCAACGTCACGCATCATGGTGTCCCACAGGCCCCCCCCCAGTGTTTTGCCGACCCCGACGCTTCGCTGGTGACCGCCTTGCCATCGCAAAGAGAGACTTCGACCACATGCTGTAACTGGGTATCACCCGTCCTTCGTCGAGCAGTTGATCTTCAGCTCTCGACATGGTACCTAAGCGTGACCCAGGGGATTGGCGCCCGTGCGGCCACGTGCGGCTATCCACTCCCTCACATTCATGACTTCGCAGCCAACCTAGCTAGAACGGTAATATTTTCCTTGCATTTTCTTCAGGCACTATCACTTGCGACGTGTCAAGGGGTCGAACACACCCACTGTTCGTTCTATTCCGACTCCACCATCAAGTCTTTGACAAGCTACACGGCGCAAGTCATTCCGGAGTTCGTGTCACCCAGCGTCTAATTACTTCCCGCTTTGTGTGACCGAATGTGAACTCTGACGTGCGCTGCTGGGCTCGCGAATTCCTTCACTGTCAACGCTCCAAGACCACACGTACGACACACGCAGTCGCCAATTCACTCATTTCGTTCACCTGACGCCTGGTTCGATCACATTCACATCGACATCGGTGGCCCGCTGCCACCATCCCGAGGTGCTCGCTACATACTCACTTGTGTAGACCATTATATCCGCTGGTCTGAAGCCTTTCCTCTCACTGACATAACGACACTTACAGTGGCTTCCGCGTCTTTCAGTGGCTGGATTCGCGCTTCTGGTGCCCCAGAATTGCTACGACCGATCGCGGCCGACAGTTCGAATGTGATGTCTTCCGAGAACTCACGTACGTGCCTGCGTGGCTTCCGCCATATCCATACTACCGCGTATCACCCATCGACAAATGGAATGGTTTAACGCCTTTACCGTCAACTTAAAGCCGCCTGCCCGCCAGTCTCGTTCTTCTTGGGCTGAAGACTTTCCTCTCGTCCTGCTGGGCGTGCGCTCCTCTATCCAGTGGTCTATATGGCACAACGTTGCGGTTGCCTGGTGAATTTTTCGCACCAGCTACTGTTGCCACGCCCGACCCAGATAGCTATGTTCAGCAGCTCCGCTTCCGGTTTGCACGCTTGCGCCCTTGTCCTAGTGGGTTGCATCATCAAGCAATGTTTTTGTCAATAAAGACATGCCTACAGCGAGCCACGTTTTCGTACGGCGTGAAGGCATCCGACCACCTCTTACGCCGCCCTATGACGGCCCTTCCAAGATACTGAAGCGGACAGAAAAAACTGTTACAATCGACCTCAACGGACGTGAAGAAGTTATGGCGGTAGACAGGGTCAAACCAGCCTACCTAGCGACCTCGTAATTATCCGCTTTTTCAGCGATCTTACAACCGCTGAAACGACTTATCTACCCGATGGCCCGGCATCAAAAGCTGTTTCTTGGGCACCGCTGCTCTTCCCCTAAATAAAAAAAAGAGGGGGGGGGGGGAGCCCTTTAGCAGCCATCGTCATCCTCCTCGGCCGCCTATTATATATGGCGCGCTCCGGCGCGTGTCTCGTGTGCCTCATGCTGCGAGGTCAGAAGAAGAATAAAAAGAGTTTCTTAAATAAAAAAAAGTTTCTTAATAAAAAAGAGACATATTAAAACATTACATATTACGCAGAAGGAAATACCCACCACCTCATCCCACGCTTAGTAGGGAAGAAGCCGTGCATCGACGAAGACTCCGAACAAATTCCTTCCCACGAGCCACATTATTGCACAAGATACATCCCACACAATGAACTGTAAGTTCTACGGAATACCCAATACGCTCTATCATATGGTTTGGCAGTACAATGGTGTCACGGAGGTGCCAGCAAATAGAGCGCCATATGAAGAGCAGTGGGATGACCTGCTGACCAGCGCTGACCCGGAGGTCTAGTGGCGACTGGTGGACCGAGCAAGGCGGACAGCCGAGGGCCATGGCATCCCGGACTAAGGAAGCCACCCACCTGACGACTACATACACAAGATCGTCGGCTCATGTCTGTTTAATAAAGTTTATTTCATCATCATCATCTCCTTCTTCGGCTCCGGCTCCAGCCATGGGTCCGAACGGTTCTCAGGCCTTGCGCTCACTGGCTCACACATTGGGGAGCGTCGCTAGGCGGCCGAGCAGGGCTGATGTGCCTTGCATGGGCTCCGCATTCGACAAAGCTTTTCCAGAACCAAGACTGCTTTTCTGGTGCCAAAAGCGGTTTCTATTGAAAGGTAACACCTCTCCGGATCCTGCCGGTGAGTGCCTCGAACCTCATCTTTCTACCACTCCTGGTGAGCGTGTGTGGTGACACTCCCACAACGTCCTGCCTCGGGTGTGGTCAAGTATCGGGCGGCGGTCTTCCCCTGTTCGTTTAACGTCTCGGTTGTTCTTTTGATTTATTTATTGTTTTTTCTTCACCTTTCGGTTTATTGTGTCGCGAGTGTAAGCAAGTCAGACTAACCTGATGTCTCTTTCTTCCCCCGGTCAAGGTCATTCCCCTTGGCTAGCTTCTATCCCTCCCCGAGAGTGGCCGATAGACTCATTTTTACGCAGTGGCAACAAAAGTGTCCCTGTGGCTCTTGTGCCTACAAATGGGGGATCGATACAGATGAAGAATCCGAAAGCGATTCAGGAGGAGCTTCGAAAGGCCTCCTCCCAGTTCCAAAAGATCACCGAGGTCCGCCAGTTTGGTCGCGGTGGTATTCTTTGCATCGGACCAGGAGTGCATTCGAGACCTTCTAAACTGTTCTGAATTTACTTCGAATCCGGTGAGCCCGTTTATTCCACCACACCTTGCATGCTCGAAAGGCTTAGTTCGTGGGGTCGACGTGAGCCTGGACCCCTCAGAAGTACTAGACTTGTTTTCAGTTGCTGGAGCTGTATCCGTATACCGGTGTAGCCGAATTATTGAGAACAAGAAGTCACCTATGGAGTCGGTGATTGTTACGTTCGCGGGAACAGTTCGTCCAACTGAAATCAAGGCATGGCCCCTGATATACAGAGTAGAGCCACTTTCCCCAAGACCACTACAGTGCTTTAAATGTTCGCGCTACGGACACACTATAAAAGGATGCAGGTCGGTTACTCGATGCCGCCTATGTGGAGAAAATCACGACAGCACAGAATGTAAGTCTCAGGAAGAAAACTGTTGTCTATGTAATGAAGCACACCCTGCAGACTATTTGAACTGTTCTGCGAAGGAACGAGAATTAAGAATACTAGAAATGGTGGAACGCAGGCGATGCTCACGTAGGGAAGCAGTTACAGAGGCTCAGGGAAGATCCCAGTGCTACGCAGGCGTAACAGCTCGTCACACCGCTAGTATGGATGTTTCTCTATCCAAGGCCATAGCAGAGGCAGTAGAGAAAGCTATGGAAAAGGCTATGGAACAACTTGCAACAACTCAATTTGAGTCATTGACACAAATGATGTGTAGTCAGATGGCGCAGGTCATTGGTGCAGCCTCTACCTAAGCTCCTGCATCCCAGGTTGCAAATGTACTAAACCTAACTCAAAAACAAACATCGTCGTCAAACTTGTTAGCTGACTCCCCTTGCGCAGGACCTACTCATGTAGAACAGACGGAACCGGAACCCCTAACGGAAGATTATGAAGACTACCAGGATGTAGACATTGAACACAAAAGTCTAAAACGCACACGATCTCCTCCCCACAAAATTTCTTCAAAGTCAAAAACTCAAAAATATGAAAAAGTGAACTTCTCCAAGAAGGACTTCTTGAGAGTATTTTGGATCAGGCGGTTTCCGCTACCGTTGTATCTTCACCATAGGCTCTCTAAAAATTTTACAGTGGAATTGTCGTTCAATATTTTCTGCTACTACAGATCTATCGTATATTTCTTCTCAATTTTCCCCAGACGTACATAATTATCTTACAATAAACCTGGCTTTCAAATGGTCAAAAATATTCCCTAAAATATTATCGACTGTTTCGTTTGGATCGGCCTGCCAGAGGTGGTGGCGTTGCCTTCTTGGTTTCAACTAAATTTAGTCACAAAGCAATGATATCGTATCAAATAATGTCTATCGAATGTGAAATTTTAGCATTAGACATTTCACTCCCAGACTGCTCCCATTTTACCTTAGTTAATTTATATTTCCCAGCAGGAGTGCAGGATACATTTTCTCTAGACACCGCATTAGCTTCCTGCAGAAAATACATAGTATTCGCTGGTGACTTTAATTCACACCATGTGTCTTGGGGTTTTAAAACTGATTCAGAAGGAAAATGCCTGTGGGAATGGACTCTTGATAATAATACATCTTGTCTAAATTCAAAAGTTACTACCTTTGTTCGCGGACAGTCTCAATCGGCTATAGATCTCACTTTCTCCAGCTCATCTTTAGCTATATCATGGTGGAATACTATAGACTGCGCTACGAACAGCGACCACTTTCCAATTATTTTTCAAATTGATTTCCCTGTGATTTGTCTAAGAAGGAAAAATAACTCATTTATAAACTATGACAAACTTCAAAAAGACTTGAAGTCTACGATGCTTTCACGTACGGATATGCCAGAAGATATTAGGGCTCTGAGCCTCTGTGCAGTTTTAAAGCGTTCCGCGAAGAATGCAACAGTTAATTTAACCTGCAACACAGGTAAACCATTAAGTCCGTGGTGGAATTCAGATTGCGCAAGGGCCTACCGAAAACGAAAAGCTGCCTGGAAGCAATTTCTTTGTAATCAATGTCCAAAGAATTGGAGTGATTACCAATTTGTTGCTGCATCTTTCAAGCGTACGATAGATAAAGCCAAAGATGAGTATGATATGAATAAATTCAATATTCTGTCTAAATCAAAAAACAAAAACGCCCTTTTTAGGTTTTAACGCTCTCGAAAAATGATTCTAGTTCCATCAAATATTGATTCTTTTGTGCTTTCGCCCCGTGAATTGTCCGAATTATTAGATAATATTGGAAAAGGACTGGAAGATAGGTTTACTTCAATCATTCCATCGTACATAGTGAAACCGTTACCACTAGAGGAATTTAGGGAAGTCACATTACAAGAACTGGCGGATGTTGTTCGCTATCTGCCTTCTTCAGCGCCAGGACCATATGGAGTTACCACAGCCGTTATAAAAATTTTGTATGAATTGTCCCCACAAGAAATTTTTAATATGGTAAATTACTCTTTAAAAAATGCATGGGCACCTTCAGAATGGAAACTTGCTAAGGTAATTCCAATACTTAAAAAACAGGGAGGTGGACATGCTTTAGATAATATTAGAACAATTTCCCTCACATCAAATTTAGTTAAACTAATAGAACGAATTTTGAATTGTTGAATTACGACCTATATTTCTGAAAACTTAATACTTAGCCCCTGTCAAATTGGTTTTAGATCCGGGTGCTCGATTTGGTGTGCGCACGTAGACTTAGAGAGTCGCATACAACTTGTTCGTTGCCGAAGAGAATATTCAGCATTAGTGACCCTAGAACTAGCAAAAGCTTATGATTCCGCGGAACATGGCATACTGATAAAGCAATTAGAGAATTACAGGTTTCCGAAATACATCACGGCGTGGTTGTCAAGATTTTTAAGGGAAAGAGAATTCTACTGTTTTCAAAACGGATGTTCATCGTCTAGGTATAAGCAGCAGAGGGGAGTACCACAAGGGTCAGTATTATCTCCTGTTTTATTTAACATATTTTTAAGCTCCATCCCGCTGCTCCAGGACATTCATGTATACGTTTATGCCGATGACATCGCTTTTTTTGCATCGAATGCTGATCTACATTCACTTTATCAAATGTTACAAAATTACTTATCTAGCTATTCTTGAAACTTGGATTGAGACCATACATATGTCTCTGAACGTTAGTAAAAGTGCACTCCTTCTCTTTCCTTTAGATGTTCCCATTCACATTTCACTGATGTATCGTCAAGAGATCATTCCCCAGGTGGATTCTCTTAAATACCTGGGTATTACATATGATGGAACACTAACCTGGAAAAGCCACATTGAAAACGTCGCGTTTAAGGCAACTCGGGCGGTAGGATGGTTGCGTAAAATCAGTAACCGACGATACGGGTTGCGAAGAAACACATTGATTATGACATATAAAATGTATGTCCGACCAATCATGGAATTTGGATGTGTCTTATTTTCTGGATGTCCAGCTTATAAAATTAAACCTTTGGTACTATTAGAAAAGGAAGCTCTGCGGTTGTGCCTTGGACTCCCTAAGTTTGTTGCAAACAACGTTCTGTATATGGAAGCGCGATTACCATGTTTAATTAGTAGATTCAAAATCCTTACTGTCCAAACGTACCTAAAGTTTTACGATTCTCCTCAAAGAAGATCAATGTATGTTTTCATTAATGAACCAAGTACATTTTTTAATAATCATTGGTCGCGACTGCACACCCCTCAGATCGTATTCGTACAGGCACAGCTAACACCACTAAATGTACAAATTCAATGTATTCACCCAATAAGTCAATCCAAGAAAAACCTCCAAATTGAATTTGACGATATTTTCCCCTCGAATGCTAAACTAATGCCATTCCAATATTTAAATGACCAATTACAAGATTACCTCTCTCACCAGGAAACAAACAATATAATAGCCACTGACGCTTCAATGTTAGACGAGAAGGCTGGCATGGGCATCTTTTCTCCTTCTCTTAGATGGTCCTTTTCTATTCGCCTTCCGGATTACACGGCTATTTTCATAGCAGAATTATTGGCGATTGTTTTAGCCCTGCGCAAACTACCCCCGAATCAATTGTCAGCTGTCGTAGTAACAGACTCTCGATCGGTATGTGCGTCGCTTTCCTCGGCAACGAATACAACTGCCTTAATTGTGTTTCAAAATTTAGTCCCTACAACGTTAGAAAAAAATAATTTCCTCTGGGTTCCTGGACACTGCGGTTTATACATTAACGAAATTGCTGATTTATTAGCCAGGACACCTTTAAATGGATCTGTGCTTCATATTTTACCGGATACAGCTTACATCACTGCATCGAGATTCAGAACATTTTACCTACGAAATGACATAAGCAAATTATCGCTGATCCCATCTACAGACTTTCAGCATCTCGGTTTTGGCTGGAATAATCAGTGGTGTCTTTCTCGGCAGTTAGAAGTTACATTCTCCAAATTACGCTGTCGCATCCCCGAATTGAATTTCTATTTACATAGAGCTGGTCTGACGATGTCCCCTCTGTGCCAAAATTGTAAGGAAATTGAAACAATAAACCACTACTTTTTATCATGCCGACGTTATTCAAACCAGAGAAAGATATTACTCGAAGCTCCACTCTGCAAAATTGGATTAAGATTAAATACACCAGTATTATTATCATTTGGGGCCTCCACCCTCGGCTATTGTCACAGAGACGTTTGTTGCGCAGTGTTTGGATTTTTTAACTGAAACAAGATGATTACCCTGCTAATTATTGCAACTTTATTCTACCTATCAGATCAGTATTCATTTCACTGAAATTTGTTTCTCCAAATTCGTCAGTAACATTGTATTTATTCTCACCTTGATTATAACCTTATTTAAAATTCACCTTTCAGTTAGTCTGACAGCTCGTTGACACACTAGTCTAGTTATACCAAATTTTCTTTGTTTTTGTTTTCTTTTACTTTGCGTTTCTCATTGTCAAAATGAATTTTTTAGCTACCTACTGCCGCCCGATTCTTGGCCTATCCGCCTCAGTGGGTGCGAGCCATGATAAAGGATCATCATCATCATCATCATCAACCTGATGAGCGGCGGAACGCCGCTTTGCTAGCCCTAACGCCACCCGCACCGGCGTAGGGCTCGCGCACGTACAAGTCTCTTCGGCAACGACATGGCATATAAGGTGAGCGGTATGGATCTTCCCACCGCAGAATTAAACCAGGAGGAATGGAGTGAAGTCCTCAATGCCCGAACACGTTCACCTAGGCAGAAATCCAAGGAAACCGAAAGAACGCAGTCAAGCAAAGCGGCGTCCGCTGACGGAACGCAAGCAGGCACAACGGCGTCAGCTCCAAGCGTTCACTCAAAAGTCGATGGGATTGCTGCGGCACGTCTTCGCATAAGACCACTGCCACGGTGGCCTGTCGATGACTTCAAGATCGCCTTTCGTCCAACTGCGGGGGTCAATCTGGCCCAATACAACGACGGAGAGTTACGGGCGGCTGTATACTCGCCAATAGCGGACTGCACTCTGCGGATGCCGAGGAGGACTTCATCTGCACTAACCTGTCCAAGAATATCTTCACGGTTTCCACTTCCTGCGCAGACCGAGTCGCCAACTATGCCAAAATCAGAGACCTCACGCTACGCGGTAACAAACTGGCATTCCATGCATACTATAGCTCCACCGGACGAGGCACGACCAGGAATCATCTACCGTGCCTGGAGCGGTGAGTCGCCGCAGGACTTGCTCCGAGAATTACGTAGGGCGAATCCCCTCCTACCGATTGTCCAGGCCAGAGACATGGGGCGTACCTCACGCTCTGTGCTCTTCCACTTCATGGCCGAGGAGCTCCCGCCCTCGGTGAAAATGTCTGGCATCCTTCACGCCGTCTTCAACCTCCGCCCGAAAGTGGAGGCCTGCCTAAACAGCAGACAAGTCGGCCACAGACGCGATGTATGCCCTCTGCCGAATCGCCTCGCCTGCCCAGGCTGTGGTCAGAAGCACCCGGCGGACCACCCCTGCACTCCGGAGTGCGTCGTCTGTGGGGACGCCCACATGACGGGCGACAGGGCATGCAAGAAACGCTTCCAACGTCGTGGAAACAGTCGTTCCTCTCGTCCCCACGACGACGACGACGACGACGACGACGGCCGCGGCGGCGGCGGCAGCAGCAGCGGCGGCAGCGGCGGCGGCAGCAGCGGCGGCGGCAGCAGCGGCGGCGGCGGCAGCAGCAGCAGCAGCAGCACGAGTTCCAGTTGGAGTCCTTCCCAAGAATCGAAGACGGAAACCGTGGCAGCGGAAGCAAAAGTCCTAGACGAAGTGAATCCCGGAGCTGGGACCACGGGAGCCAATCCGGAAAGGTGAGCTAGGGAGAGCAAGCCTTCCGCTCCAGTAGAGTCCATTCCGAATCTAGAGAAAATTCTAAAACTCAGCAGACTATCGAACGTCTAACTAGAGAGAATCAAGAGTTAAAGCACGCCCAAACTTCTTCCCTGCTAAAGTGCATTTCTAGTACCTTGGGCCTTTCCTATGCTGTTCCTCCAGATCTCTGTTCTTTGGTTACTCGTTAGCGCCCGTCCCGTGTTCTTCCTCGTCCTTGTGTCGTTTTAGCGCTATGAATCCCAGTTAAAATTAAAGCAACAGTTGGCTCTAGTGCTGGAACGTTTAAGTACACTCCCAGCTCCCTCCCCCCCCCCCTCCCCAACGTCCTATCCGTCCACATCTATCTCAACCTCCACCTCGGAGTCTGATATGGCAGCCCAATCAGAGACCGATCCCACAGATTCCACCCCCCCCCCCCCCAACCCGCAAAAAAAAAAGAAAAGAATAATCAGATGAGGACCCCAAATGCAGGAGTCAAAAAATCCCGTAAAGAACACAGGGAACTCAAGCCAACCAACTGAATCCCAACCAACTGGCCCAACTTCCCAACCAACTGGCCCAATTTGCCGGCTTGTTTCACGCAAAAGGTTGACTTAAGCTTCACCCAAATCGCAGAACGCTTTAATAAGATTGAGAATATTCTCGACATGCTAGTTGCTCGACTCCCCCCCTTGGAAGCTCTGCCAAAATCCCCCCCCCCCCCCTCTCAAGCGCTTTCGCAACCATAACTCCCTCCTGCACCCTTACCACATCCTCTCCCTCTTCACTTTGCATATGTCAATGGAACTGCCGCGGATTAAAAAAGAAGAGAGACGATCTCTCACTTTACATACAGCAGTCTACACCCGCGCCTGATGTCATCTTCGTACAGGAGCCTTTAAAAGCATGCAAACTTCTCGGCTATCAGACTGTACACTCCCATCCTACTTCCCCGTGGGCCACCACATATATCCAGAGGAATATCTCTTTTATAGTTCACGATCTCTCCGACCTTTATTCCGACGGCATTCTTCTCGAGCTCCTCCCGCGTCGTACAGGACAAGCCACATATTTTATTTTAAATATATATTCTCATCCTAGAGATGACCTCACTGCCGTATTCGAAGCAATTGATAGGGCCATCCAAATAGCAAGCTCCGCTCCTATAGTGGTAACGGGTGATTTTAATGCACCGCACGTAGACAGGGGATACAGGAGCAACACTCGTAAGGGCACCAGCCTCTTTCAATACATTCAGCGAAATAGGTGCACCCTAGTCACTGATTGCACGTTAGCCACACGCCTTGGCAATACTGTGCGCAGAAATACCACCCCAGACCTTATACTTTTACTAAAAACGTCCCACAAGCTAACTGGACGCACACAGGAGTCAACCTCGGCAGCGATCATTATATCCTAACAAGTACGTTACCGTGTGCCAGTTTACGCCCAAAGTACCACCTCAAACCTATTGTCGACTGGGACAAGTTCCGCGAAATCGGACACCAAAACCCGACATAAGAAATTCAGGATTACAAAGAATGGTCTGCTAGGCTCCAACGGGACGTATCTCTTAGCGAAAAAGTGACCCCGGCAGAACATATCCGCGATCTAGTAGACAGTAGGCTACTCCATCTATGGGAGGCCTATCAGAATATGGAGAAACGATGGCTCAGGCAAAAGCATAATCGTAAATTAAAACGGAAAATGGCGCAAACGCTACAGCTCGTCACCGAACACGCGGCCGAGCTTTTGTCATAGCAATGGACTCAGATATGCAACCGACTTGACGGCACTATATATCTAGGAAGAATTCGTGGTCCCTCTTTCGCCATATGTTAGACCCGTGCTCCTCGCGCTCGGAAAATAATAAGCATGCAAATCACCAAACTCCTATTCGAGGTTGCGAAACAAGGGTTAGACCTTGAAGCTGCTCTTAACGCCACATACTTCCCCGACCTAAAGCAGGAATCAACACCGACCTACAAAGGATCCCCCCAATTCAGACTTGGACGCCCCGCCCCCATCACAGAGGCGGAGGTATGGGCCGCACTAAGCAAACTTCGCATCACATCCGCACCAGGACTAGATGGAATTACTAACAAAGCACTCCGAAATTTAGACACCAAATCATTGGCCGCTCTCACCAGTTACATGAATCAGCAATGGGAGCAGGGCACGCTGCCCCAGGAATGGAAATCAGCTAAGGTGACTTTCATCACCAAAAATAACAAGCCTTTAGACTTTAAGAATATGCGACCAAGCTCTTTTACCTCATGCACAGGAAAACTGATGGAGCATGTGA
Source organism: Dermacentor silvarum (assembly GCF_013339745.2). Taxonomy (NCBI): domain Eukaryota; kingdom Metazoa; phylum Arthropoda; class Arachnida; order Ixodida; family Ixodidae; genus Dermacentor; species Dermacentor silvarum. The sequence continues at coordinate 91,966,316 of NC_051154.1, read as the reverse complement.
TCCTAAGTCGCCTTAACCGCTTAATCGAGAAAGAACAACTCTTCCCCCCTCCATGCTTGGCTTCCGAGTGGGACTCTCAACTCAACCCGTTTTCCCACACATTACCAGAGCCATCCTTGCATTGGACCTTACCAAGGCGTTTGATAATGTTGCTCACTTCGCCATTTTACAATCTCTGAGCGACCTAAGCGTGGGCTCTCGCACGCACAGGTATGTTGCTGCCTTTCTCAGCAACATGTCCGTCTGCATACAATTAGACACATTCAAAACCAATCCTTTCACGCTAGGAAGCAAGGGAAAGCCCCAGGGAGCAGTTCTCTGTCCCCGTTTCTTTTCAACATTACTCTTATCCCGTTAGCGCGGGAACTTGGCCGAAATTCTTTCCGTCAATCACTCCTTGTACGCGGATGACATCACCATCTGGGTCAATTCCGGCAACAATGGCGAAATCGAATCAAAACTATAGACCTTTTCATCGGGCGAGGAGGAAAGGGCGCGCGACGAGCCTTGCCTCCTCTCTGGCTTGTGCGAGCCGGCGCGGCGCGGCTCGAATGTGTTGCCGGTCGCGCGCTGCGGAACGATTCGGAGGTGTTTTAGCTAGTCCTGAGTGCAATTTACGGGATGTCAGTTCTTACGAGGTCGTCGAACAACCACTGTGTAGCCTTTAGGTGCAGCAGCAGCTATAGTATCTGGAAATTTCTCTTGCATGTGCAAAAATGCGACGCGCCTCATCAGCCGCGGTGTGTGTATGTGTTGTGAACTATGTTGGATGTATCGGTTTTCACTAGACGAAAAGTTGTTGTAAAACATTTGCATCAGCCACCGGCATCGTTCTCAGCGCATTTTAAGTCTAGTAGACTTCAAATCACTATGTCTACGTTAGCCTCCTGCAAGAGGCCGAAGGCTTCGCTCAACACAGCGAGCACTGCGGTTGGCAAGCCAACATGATACACACGCTTCGTGCTTAGATCGGCATTGCCCTTTTTGCCCTGTAAGGCACAATATACAAAGGGGATCGCATTAAGATAATCCAACAGCTATTTGTAAGTACACAATTTCCGTAACGTGGGTGAATGCGTCGTAAATGACTGAACTTAGGAGACTGAAAAAAAAAAAAAAAAAAGAGTTCATATATCCTCCTTTTGCGACAAAATTAGACAGAACACGAGATAACGACGCAATAAGACTCCGCATGGTCGTGCCGCATGCCTGGACCACTGGGACCATACGCTATATAGAACAGATCTATAACACAGCATTTAGTACTGCCTCGGGCGTTCGCACAGTCTGCAGCTGGTCGTTCGACCACTAGAAAATTGTGATTCACACTGTACGGTATGCGGTTAATATTAACCAAACTATTTTATTTGTAGGCGGAAACCTTGCCCAGCAAACAAGGCAGTCGCCCAGTGTATCTACACAACATCTTGAACGCTTGTCAAAGTAAACAGCACGACTTATTCTCCAGCAGAACGGTACCCACGCTGTTAGGATCGTCAAATGTTTCGTAACTTGCAGCTAAACCAGAGCTTAGCATTACAGTGCTGAGAATGCTGTAGTAACGTAACATTCGTGAAACGAATTTTCAGAAATACCTAACTGATATCCGCGGCTCAAACAAAGGCGCGCACCTCGCGCTGGGTGCTCCGTCCGCCCTAACACCAGCAGTTACTCCAGCCGCTTAATTACTTCAGACTTAAATTCCTTCACTACGCCTCACAGGACCGTTCCCCACGTAGAAGACGCCATTTCATGCTAAATAGACCGCGCGAGTGCGAAAAAATCCACCGCAGAAACTGCCGCCGAGCGTATACCACAGCTAAAGTGTTCTAGAACACTTTACCACAGCATACAACACAGGCGTTCGCCCAAGCCAACATGCCAATTGGCCATAGATAGCGCCACTGCCTACGCAATGGCGGCGCCCTCAAAAAAAAAAAAAAAAAAAACGAAAAAAAAAAAAACCGTTGACACTGTTGTTAAGCACGCCAATTGCATTAAGCTGCTCGGCGGCTAAATGAGAACTCCTAGTGATGGACCTAAAAAAACGGGATATCTCTAATATTCGATCAAGTCACTCTGGATGACACTCCCATCCGCAGGGTTAATAAAATCAACATCTTAGGTATCAATATTTCTGACAATGGCTCCAGCGCTGAGACCATAAAATTAATCCGCACTGCGATTCTCAATACAGCTTCACTAATTAAGCGCATCTCCAATCGTCATCGCGGCATGCGGGAAGCGCGCGAGACTAAATACCCACCGCAACATCGCCCAAGGTTAGCGGTATAAAAAACGGGAGCGACTAAATCCCCACCAGAACACACCAGTGTTGCCAGATCTCGTCTTGTGCGGTTCCCTAGATTTGCGAGGCGGAGATGTCCCTAGTGAAGTCACGCGACTTGCGTGCCGCGCTCCCCTTCTTATCGCCTCCCCCTCCTCGTACGTGCGTGCGCCAGATTTCAACGTGTGTGCACGCCAGAGATGAACGTGGGCGCATGGTTTACACTTGCAGCTTATTTTGAAGAGAAATGAAACTATGTTGCATTTATTTATGAGAAATCCAAGTTAGCACGTGCTACGACAGGGTAGGTGAGCCTCAGCTAGGCGACTGGCCACGGCCGTCTGGTGTTGAGCGATCGGGCAGTGACGAGACGCTCTCTCGACTCGTTCTTGACGCCTTTTATGCGGTCCCCCCCCCTCCCTCCCCATTCTTAATATTATTTTCTGTTACGTTAGTCACTGTCGCACTCTTCAACATTCACCTGATTTTTAAACGGCATGGCGGCGCCTAGCAGGGAGCGACTAAATCCCCACCAGAACACACCAGTGTTGCCAGATCTCGTCTTGTGCGGTTCCCTAGATTGCACCATGGCTGGCACTTGCCAGAACACTTAATCTAACATAATATTTCGCTTTACGATGCGCGATAACCAATGCATACGTTTTCCGCAAACGAAAATGCGTCGCCCTCATTGCGACCATGATACTGCGAAACTTTAGAAAAGTCAAACGTGCCCTCGATCCGAAGCGTGTTCTACTACGTTGGTCATGCGTACATAATGCAGAAGTGAAATGAGCATGCGCTTAGCAATTTTAAGTGTCAACGGTCCTCTTGAACAACAATTCCTTGCCACCGCTCCTGCTTCCGCCAGTGCAGCGATTCGCGGTGACCGCAGTCCACAGCCAATGCTCGCACCGCGGCGCCACCGTCGCGAGATAATGGCTGTGCCACCCGAGAACGGCTCTGAATTCTAGTAAGCAACCACAGCGGGTAAGATAAGTCAGTGTTCTATTGGTATTGAAATGCCTCTTCATGTTCGACCAAGGTCATTTTCACGAACATATCTGCGATAGGTCGTGACAGGGGTTTAACCAGAATTTCGGCTATGGGGGGTGTTACCAGAACGAGGGGAGGGGGGGGGGGGGGTGGATACGAAGTATTGCTCATCTTTTATTGCGATAGCAATTATATGGACACTCCAAAGCAGATTTCTGCCGTCGGCGTCGCCGTCGCCGTCGCCGTGAGGTTCCGTATGACGTCAATGGAGATGAAATCGCCGCCGCGCGCCGCCGAACGCTGTATGTGCGAGTGAAAGGGCACGAGGGACGCGCGCTTTCACGGGGAGTGAACGCACGGCGGAGAACAAACGCGCGTTCTGTGCCGTGCTCCCTTAAGGGCTGCAGAAGTAGGCGTCTCTTTCCTCCTTTATAATCACCATATATGTAGAGCAAACGCGCCTTCTTCTGACGCACGAAGGACCGTGGGGGGAGGGGGAGGGAAGGGAGGCGACGTTTAGCTGTGGCACCAAGTGCCTATTTATATCAGAGGCTCCGGCAACACTCACCAACGCCGCACGCATTTTGTGCGAACGCGGGCAAAACGCCGACGGCGTCGACAACAGTTCTGCGTGCTGCCGGTGCTGCTGCATGTCCAAGTTTATACAGCTGATAAAGCTACTATCATTACTCCGTATAGCTCTCTACAAATTTGCTATCGCAATTGATGCTTCGCCTTTCAGGTGAAACTGCGACAACCTTTTTTTTTTTTTTTTTGAGCGACAGGCGGAGGGGGGGTGGGGGAGTAAGAGGTTCAAGGGGCTAGCGCTGTTTTTACCACGTTGTTTTATTTAATTAAGGCTAAACGCCTTTTTTTCCGGTAATGGCGACGGAAAAGCTGCTGATGAGCAGAAGTACACTAATTAACCTTTTAAGCAAGCATATTAAACCACATCTTACAAGGCAGTTCGTCCTTGTTGGTGCCTGTAGCGCTGATGCTGTTGCGCACACAATACTACAACGAAGGTGTAGACAGACAGGCACGAACGAGCGCTGTATAGAAGGCCGAAATGTGTGCCTAGTATTTCGGGAATATAAATTCAGTGCTATGTTTTAACACCCATGGCATTCTGTCACCACGTTTGAAAATTGCAAGAACATAAGGGACAGCATCTAGAGTTTCCATTTGATTGCACAAAGTTTTTTTTTTCTATGCAGAACAAAGTAAAGCAAGGTGCAGACGTTTTCAAAACTAAGTGCAATATCACTTTGTATGAGAAAAAAAAAACCAAGTGCAATAGGCACGGAGAAGCCATATGCCTTAAACAATACAATACAATTAAAATATAACAACTAAGGATTAAAAAAAAAAAAGCCGGCAGATCCCACGCGCTGTGGGAATCGATGTTATGCGAAGCAGTGTGCGGGCAGCCTACCAAGTTAACGAAACGACCATGAGAGCACCAAGACGTAGGCGGATAGATAGATACTCTCAAAAAAGGTATATGATAGCCAAGAAATGATTCGCCTTTAAAAAGTACATATGCGCATCATGTCTGCTACAATCCAGTGCATACAATATCGAAAGAAACTACTATACTAGGCAAACCGTGGCTGCCACATTCACAAAACAATAATTAAACTACACAATTGCACCGTGTCACCCCGCACGTATCTACAATACCCGACGTGGTTTCTTGGTTCACATCATATAGTTTTGGTTTGGTTTGGTGCATATATGTATAGCACAACCCACTACGGGTGATTGGCCGTGAATCGGGCGACAGTGGGTATAGCAAAGGGAAGAATACTTAAATAGGATTTTCTTCCTTAACAATGAGATATGAAATGAATTCTAATCGTTAATATCATTTTCATGGCATAGTATCTGAAAATTTGAAGTTCATATTTTGTTTTCTTGTAGGTTTGGTCCACAAACTGCAAATATTCATCCTTTTCCTTCATCTGTTGCGTTCCTAATATTGGGGATACTTGGAGCTTCGATGGAAATTTTCATCAGCGCGTCGACATGGACCGGCGTCATGTGACGTCTATCTAATGTTAAGAGCCTATTCATGGTGGAAAAGCTTTCAACGGCAGCAATTCCTACGGGAAGAAGCAGTATCTTCATTGCAGCTGATGACAAAGCAGGGAACATTCTTTTTTCTCTCGACCTCGCACGCAAGCATTAGCAGTGCTTGCTGTGAAGCCAGCTCTCCAGGATACCGTCTGTAAATTCTGCTCATTGCCCAGTCTAGTCGTTCGGAGCTTAACGATAACGAGAGCAATGTGCCACATTGTACATTTTGCGACTAAGCACAGGGGTAGTGCTCGTACTGTACGTATTGTGCATACGAGTACGTTGAATTAAAAATGAAAAAACAGAAAGACTAAACGTGAATCTCGCATCTCATTCACGCGCTAGCGTTTACCGCGACCTCAGGGATTCTCCGATTCCCTGCAGGTCGCAGTGTAGCACTGTCGTCTGCGCGTTGAACATCAAAATTAGGCCTCAAAATTAAGGCCACTTAGCGTCCACCTCCGCAAAGAGTAAATATTCCTTAAAGCGATTACGACAGTGCATGGGTTCAGCATAATTTTTTTTCCAATATGAGTGCCTGTCTGAAAGAGGAGAGGGGGGGGGGCTGTCCAGATCCTCCTGGGGGGTGGGGGGTGTTGGGGAGGGGTGTTAGGGGAGGGGGGTGTATAAATCCCTGGGTCGTGATTACACAATGAAATTCGACAGTTAGACCTGTAAGAGGTTTGATTAGGTGTTCGATGGTGATAAGGTATTGAGACTGCAACGTATGTAGACTAGAGCACTGCACGGGCTCGGGCTTACCCGAAAGCCCGAGCCCGGCCCGGCCCGTGGGCCGGACCGGGCCGGGTAGAACAGTATTTTCACGGGCTCGGGCCGGGCTCGGGCACGGCGTGTGCTTTTTGACTCGGGCCCGGGCCGGGCTCGGGTTTTTTGACGCGGGCCCGGGCCGGGCTCGGGTTTTTTGACGCGGGCCCGGGCCGGGCTCGGGCTTTCTGGTGGTGTGCATGTAACGTGCAGGTAGTTATTCTCGGATTCCTCAACTCTGAAAAACATTATTTTTCGGTCTCGGGCCGGGTTCGGGCCAGTTTCGAGTCGGGCTCGGGCCGGGCTCGGGCCTAAGGTAAAGGGGTGGCGGGCCGGGCCGGGCGGGTAACGTACATTATTTCCGGGCCCGGGCCGGGCCCGGGTCTCGCCATAAAAGTTTTGATCGGGCTCGGGCGGGCCGCCCAACGTAAAAACGGGCCCGGGCCGGGCCCGGGCTGGAAAAATCGGCCCGTGCAGTGCTCTATTGTAGACTATCTTAGACGGAGATTCAATAGTTCCAGCATTTTATATTCAGACGATTTCATGTCGTAAGGCACACCAATCGTTGGGCGCGGCTGATCATAATACTTTATCCGAACCTCGCCCTCGCCCGCAGGTTAAATATGGCAACCTGATTGTGTTTTCAAACACAGTTATAACGGCCCCCCAAAAACTGGGCATGATGTAAATAGAGCAAGCGGAAATTTCTTAGGGCGGGAACTGCCCAGTGCCAGGCCTTCGCAACGAGAGCGTGTACGTATGGCGAATCGCGCGCGTCGTCCGCTACAGCGCGTCACGAAGAGGCACAAAAGATAATACTCTCTGGCCAAGCAGGGGATACGTAGTAAAGAAAACCATTACTGACGTGGCCACTCCATTAAGAAATAAAATTTAGCTTCAGCCATAGTTTTATTGGACTTTCCAGCGTGCGCAGCCGAAAGTGCCCGCTTTCAAAAATGGGATGCAATCCCTCCCCCCTTGGTAAATAGGCCTGTGGCCTAGACGTCGGTGGGCTCCTGAACGTCGGCCAGCAGAGGTGGAGGGATAATGAGGTAAAAAGTGGGCAGAACAGGAGAGGGTGTACATAGAGAATGAGCAGCAAAAATGAGAGATTGGGGGCTAAGGTTTGAGAGCTCTGTATATCTCACTTATAGTGATGGCGGACACCTCCAGCGGCGAAGAGCTGTTTTTTGCCGGCTAATCGCTGCTCATCTATATTTGAACAATTTTGCTACTGTTGCTTACCCGGCCATCAGACACACTCGATCATCTGTTCGCTCGTATTTGCCCTACGTTGACGTTGGCCCACTCTGACATCTTGCTTTTTCGCTTCATGACTTCTTTCTCCGTCATCGCGCATCAGCAGCTCTGATTTTAGAATATTTAGACAGCGTTAGATATGCTGCGTGTCAGCCTGGAGTTGCCTCCGAAACGTGTACGCAGACGCCACACCGCTCCCAGAACTTGCGTAACCTCGCGCATCTTCTTTCTGTGGCTTTACGTGCCAAAACCAGATCTGATTATGGGACACGCCGTAGTGGAGGGCTCCGGATTAATTCTGACCACCTGGAGTTCTTTAACGTGCACTACAACGTAAGCACACGGGCGTTTTTGCATTTCGCCTCCATCGAAATGCGGCCGCCGCGGCCGGGATTCGATCCCGCGACCTCGTGCTCAGCAGCGCAACGCCTTAGCTGACTGAGCTACCACTCAGCTACTCCGGCGGGTTCAGTATCAAGCCTCGACTGCATGGAATGATGCACAGACGAAAGGGAGCAGGGCCGCGATTTTGTAGCAAAGGCATTGTGACTTATTCTACTCTAGTCGTATCATCCACCGCTCACGGCCGGCTGATCCCGTTGATAATGCGAGCGGACCGTCGCTCCGACCACTGACAAAGCGCGATAAGCGCGAAAGGGCATTATGACAAAAAAGGCATCGCTACAAAATACTGGCCCCAGTTGACCTTCATTTTATCTGCTAACAACCAACCTTTTTCTACCAGCCTAACTCTCTTATCTGCTTCGCCTTAGTATTTTAGCGGGCAGTTCGGTGCAGCGGAAATAGCAACGCAATTAATTTCGATTTCCGACGTCCTATCTAGAATCAGATCATACGGCTTCCGTTTTATGGAAATAAGGCGTGCATATGTCCACAAAGGCCGGCCTGTTCGAGTAGCCTCTCACTGGCTTTGCTAACGCTTTGTTTTGACATAGCTTCCTGCTGCTATCGCAAGGATGCTGGTCTGATCGACAGTCACGATGACACGGTCAATGAACGCATTGAGCACACTCAAATACGATTTAGGCCGTTGATAAGATGACTGTGTGTGAAAAAAGGCACGACAGAGTAAAGAAGATTAGAGCCTTCTGCCATTGAGAATTATCTCCTCGCAGCAAGCGGTCACGACCCCTCCCGCCGCTCCTTTCCTCTTTATTTTCTTCTTTTATATATTAATATTTGGGGAATCACTGCTGCAATGTATATGAAACGAGCAAATTGTTTGTTGCATGAGCATAACTGTAAATTTTAGAACGGATGACAAATTGAGTTATGCGAACGTGTGTGTCCTGCATAGAGACGCCATTTATTTATGTATATATATATATATTTTTTTCTTTTCAGTTGCGTGCAGTATGAATCACCCCGAACATTTCGCCTAAGAAAAATAAATTACAGCTCTACACCATACAGTGCTTCAACTATATTTGCGTTGCTATAAACACAGTAGAGACCATGGAACTATTCCTCATCCCATTACAGTTCGTTTCGTATGCTCGTGCTCATTCGGATATTCCCGCCTGCGAACCAGTGGCCTCACTGGAAATCTAATTGAAAAGAATGTACTGTGAAATAACACATGCCTTGAACCTTCGCAGCATTTGTACCGGGAAAAAGACACAAAAATATTTGTAGAAGTATTCGCAAACTTTACCGAGTTCTGGCGCCGCTTATTTTGTCGATCCCATTACTGCGTGACCACTCGTTCCCTTTTTTTTTTTTTTTTTTCGCTTGTGCAATATTGAAATTAACTTGAACTCAGTTGAAATTCAGCACGCGATCTGCCACCACCTAATTCATAGTGGTTGTATAGGTTGTACTACCCCGAAAATCTGACGTTATTCGCAATGGTGAAACACAGACGCTGTAAGTTAGCGGATTACTGGACAGAGCCGGCAGTGGCTGAATCGGTTAGTGTGGTGGTCTCTCTCACTGGACGTTTATAGCTCGCTGTTTTACACTCAGCCACATCCTTTTCTGAATTATTACATTTTGTGAAGTTAATATCGCCACTACAGTTGCAAATTTTGCTCAAGGGGTGCGTGCGCGTGCGTGTTTGCCAATTATGACTCTTTGTACCTTTAGACCACAATTATTAATAATATACTACATTATATCACAAACCTAACCAGAAAGCTCGCCCATGTCACATGTATAGTGCATGCACCCCAAGGTAGCCCCTCAACACCTCCATGCCTCAACATTTGGTCAGGAAATTCCGCGCACATTTCTCCGCAGTAGAGAGCACCATCAGAGCAATTATGTAATGATAATTTTGTTAAACATAATTCACCGCCAGAGAACACCTACGCAAAACTACCAAATTATATGGACATACCCTCACTGTATATATATATATATATATATATATATATATATATATATATATATATATATATATATATATATATATATCTCAGTATCAAAGTACCTGGACATACCCTCAGCATGTGTTATTACGTGTTAGATAGTATCAACAGTTAATACGACATTGTCCAATGACAATGTGCTCAACGATTTAATGCGAAATCATTATCCAGTGGAAAGGGGGGGGGGGGGGGGGGGAGGTGCACGTTGTGCATCTTCGCAATGTTTTTAAACAATACGGACCGATCCCGGAGGCAGAGTATTCGGCGTGGGTGGGCCGATTTTTATAGTGCTATCACATTTTCGTCGCGTGCGTTCCCCCCCCCTCCCCCTTCTCCCCCCTTTTTTTTTAAATCGGGAACATAGTGTAACAGAACCACTTTTGATCACTTAAAAAAAAAAAAAAAAAAAAAAAAAAAAAAAAAAAAAAGGGGCCACGCAGAAGCATATAACGGGAACGTTTGCATGACGTGAAAAGCTAAAGACGCACATCGAAGTTGCCGTCACACGCCGCGCAATCACGACGCACATGGCGCGCACGACACAGCCATAGAATAAAGAACCAACTACACAGCGCAGATAGTCTTTTTCCAGAGGCTTTAAGCACTTTAGGCGCAGACGGGCGAGATAGCGGCATCTATTTTGACTGTGGCGCCCCTCGTCTGCATAAAATGCACACACATTTGCCATATTGCTCTACCTAACGCTGTAATATTTTTAGGATATCAGAACAAATAAATAAATTGCCCGGCTTTTTCTTCACTTCTTTAATTTTTTGCGATGTTTACCAGCTCACATGCGTGTTCCTGGCCCCTACCTGCTCCTACCAACGCTGGGTCGACCGAAACGCTTGAAAGACGCAGACACGCTTACGAACGGCAGTGCCGTGTGGCGGGCGGAGTAATCGCGGTCCATTTCTTTTGATGAATGAGAGGCAGCAGTCTCTATAAAATAGCATACTCGTAGTAATTCTATGCAGCTATATCGATAAAGTACAAGCTCAGAGCAGTATTTTTATTTGGTCCGTAGTTACTTCATTAGCTTAGAACCCAAATTTTTGTCTGCACTGTTTTCTTGTGCGGAAGAAAGCTGTTGCTCGGCAAAGCGTTTCCCGCCAATTTGCCGGACTAGATTTTTTTTTTCGCATGTGTGTGGGTGCATATGCATATCGGTGGTTGACTGTGAGTGTGGTCGTGCGTGTGTGTGCTTAGGTAATTTCGTGCTCGAACAAACCAACTTTCATCATGGGGCTCTCAAGTGAAGGTGATCAAGAGGTCAGAGCTTGTTTTCAGGAGGTTTGCTCCAGCCTGAACATGGATCGTCTCACGTCTGATCAAGCTTTGAACACGTACGAGAACATCAGCATGAACTACACTCTCGAGGTAAACGATCATTGACAAGCACTTGCTTCGCTTTCATTCAATGCAGTGTATTCGCTTGCATGAGTGTTTGTTCCTTTGAAGATCAGGAAAGTGAGCGAGTAACGCCGGTGCCGATCGTTGGTATTTCCCGATCTCTGAGCCATGATTTGAACATGTTTTTTTTCGAGCCACTTCTTTACAAAACAGCAAGCTTTAAGAAGTCTAATTTTGTTGCAGGTGTTGGTTTTGACGGCTTTACGTTGACAGCGGCCGTCTGCGGTTTGGTAGCTACTGGCACAATAAGAAGCTCGATTATGTTTTCGTCTGGCAGGTTTTGCGAGCTAACCATGTCAGACGCAGAGCGCAGTGAACCAGCGATGACGCCAATTTTCAAACTTTCTAAAGATGCCCTTAGTAGCAGAGTGTGTATTGGTTGGGCATTCATAACATACATACAGAGCTTTCTCCAGTATTTATTTGCTACTGAACAGAATTCTTGGGTTTGCGATGTCAAGTGCGCTCTGTTTAGGCTTGGTGGCGTCCTTTGCTTTTTGCATGTCGCCATATGATGTCCGTGACCGGCTTTTAGTAATAGCATTCACACGTAACCAAATTATGAAGCAGAAATAGGGGGGTTTTGTAGTTCAAATGGTCCACAATATCTGCCAGCATCGAATCGTTCAGGATCCGCTAGGCAGCCTGTCTCTTTGAGCCTTGCGAAGTAAAGCAACGTTCACGGAACTAGCGTGCCTTATCCTAGGAAGCATATTTGTGCGTGCATTTATGAAAAGAAAAATAGCGTCATTCAGTGCTTCTCGTTTAATCTTCGATGCGCCTATGTTCACGGTTGGCATGTTCAATTGGTATGCTTTAATCCATGCTGTCAACTGAAGTCTGTTGAAATGAACTTGGGTTTACTTGTATTTTTGAATTTTGGAGTGTATTTCATGTTTTGGTAGTTAACCAGAGCAATTTTATTTTCAGGGCAACATGCGACATTGGATTGCATGTGCGCTCTATGTTGAGTGCAGGAATGGGAACGTGCCCACCGTAGCCCACACATCACGCATCGAAGGCAACTGTGTCTCCCTTACCAGGCTGCTCTCAATATGCAGGATTAGGTTGGTCTTCTCAAACTTGAATGGTCGTATTTAATTTTGCATGAAACTTTCTAGATGAACTTAAGTCACTCAGGACTAAACTTATACATTGAGCTTTAATTTCTTCAGTGTGATAAACTTCATGCTTACATTATTTTTTAGCCATCCTTGTAATGTCTGAAGCAATGTCAAACTGGCACATACGTGCATACGATATAGTGGAGAGTGCAGTTGATCTTCATGTCTAAAATCAGACTTGGGGACCTAGTCGGTTTGGAATATTGTTGGTAAAGAGAGAAAATTCAGCTGGCAGGATAGAACATGTCTTTGACCTTTTACTGCTCTGGCCTGTTCGATGAATTACCATTATACCTTCGATATTACCTTCGTGTGACTATTGGTTGATGTTATTGAGCTCTTGCAAAATGTAGTATACATTTAGTTTGACAGTGCATCATGATTCCACCCAACTTGAGATGCCGCATGAAGCCCAAATGATCTGATGTGTGCCAAAAATTTGAATGCATTACATCACTGTCCAATTTTTCTTTTCATTATGGTTCATACAAACAAATAAAAACATTAACACCATGTTATGAAGTGCCAGTGTTTACAAAAGCAGAGTTTCGCATAGAGACTGGATGACAAAGCATAATCAGGGTTTTGAAACAGCAAAATGTATGTGGATGTGAAATGTATGTGAGTGATTCAGCCCAGTCAGGCATACTGATGCCTTTCGTTGCAACTCCTGAGACTACTGTATGTATGTATACTGTGCATCTCAAAAAACTTTAAAAAAGTGATCAGTGACTTCATGTTTTGGGCAGGATGGGATTTGTCTTGTTTTTACTGTGTTTGATTGTTAAAAGTTGCCGATTTGAGTCCATGGAAAGAGATTGCTTGGGTAATATTCGGCCTGTAATTCAGTCACAATTGGCTGAAATTTCACTTGTATTCTGAACTGTATAACTGCAAAATTTAGGAGAGCTCATTCTTCTGGTGGTATGGTCTCCAGGATAGAATTTACGCAAACAAATTTTTGCAGCGAAACATTTTGCTTCTGCTAAAACGAAATCTTTGTTTTTGGTTGCATTAATTTGGGTAAATGGGCCGTCCCCTCTCCAAAAGTGATCATCTTGCATCACTGCAAAACATGACATAGGGCGAACTGTAAAGTTGGAAGCTGTTTGCTAGGCAAAACATCTGGTTAATCTGTAGTGTAAAAGGAAGCCTTAAAATCCTAATCATTTTACTGCCAGGACAGACGTGTTTACAGTTCTCTGTGACTTGTGTTTGTTTCTAAATACCACACTTTCTTTTTCAGCTTGCTTGATTTTTTTACAAAGATGAAAAAGTGGGCAGATATGGCTAATTTGAATGAGCGGATGCGGCAACGCATTGAAACTATTGAGAAGAGCTTCTGTGTCACAGCAAAAATATATGAAAAATACGTTCAGATCTTTGCCACCGTATTTAAGGAGCACCAAAGTGCGGTTCAGCGTCGTTCCATCAAGGCTGTGAAGCGGAGGGTTCACAGGTATCAAGCTTTCTCTGAAAATTTACCTCGTGCTTAGTTTTGCACATCTAAGTCTTTTGTAACAAAGCACTTTCTTTACATTGTTTTGTGATGAATCAGTATTAGATAAAGAAATTGCTGGAAGATTTTCAGGACTTCTATCTAAGTTGCTTTCAGCCTGTGTGGCTGAAAACGCAGACTAGAGTGTTAATGTTGGAAGTAGTACACGTAGTGAAATATTGTGGAAGGTGCTGAATCTGTGAATTTAATGCGTCCCGAGCATATTATGGTAGACAAGAATTTGAAAAGATGTCATTTTGTGGGCGTGTGTGTGTATGTGTGCACGTGCTTGCAAGGAAACAATTTCTGTGTCATAAGACTTGTGTTGCCTGTGGCAAAGACTTCTTCTACTGCTGGCACTTGCCAAATGATAGACAGCACTGCTTGGTGGCATGACATGCTTGCGGTAACAGTATAATCCATTTCCCCTTTCCTTGGTACCCATTGTGTTAGTCTAATAATTCCGCTGGCTATTCGCCCTGTGGATCACATGACTCAGCTAAGTCCACCTAATGTCTACTAGGATATCAGCTACCCACGTTTGCTCTCTAATCTGCACTGCCCTCTTCCTGTCTTTTAATGTTACAGCTATCATTTACCATTCCATCAGTCACCACACTGTTTTAAGCTTCAAGTTTTGTTATCTTCTAAGTTTCTATTTCATTGTTTCTGTTAAATTTTATTCATTTAGCATTTTCACCATGTATATGCAGTTTATGTAGTCTTCTTCACCCTTGTTCACCTCGCAATACCTTGCCTGACATTCACGCACGGGCCCATGTCTAGGGATGACTGCTAAGGGCCATGATTGTAAATAATACTGTCGAGAAATGAAATTTCTGATTGGTTCATTGATTGATGGGTTAGTGTTGTCAGTATGTGCGCATTACATACTTTTCTTTTCAAGGATGTCAGTCAGTGGCCATCCATGACTTGACAGTGCGTGCCTAATGCACTCTAATCCATTTTTATTAATGTGTAGGTTTCTTATGATCTAGGTCATCTGTGAGCACATGTCCTAGATAAACATACTTCTTTATTGAGGCTGACTACCAGTCATGAGCTCCTGCTCCCTTGCTAGGCTGTTTGACATTTGTTTTCTGCATATTAATCTTCAAACCTATCTTAGGATTTGCCTGATCAATTTGTTGCGAGTCATCTCAAGCATTTCTGAACAGGACAACATTGGCTGCAAGCCGCAGGTTGCTCATATATTCACCAATAATCAGTATGCCTTTATTAGGTCCTTAGTTGCTTGGGAGCACCCACATGTTTCTGTTTTGGGTACCAGATCCCAAACTTCATTTGTGGCCTCTTGAAATTATGTTAGTTAAGGTCTCGTTCATTGCCTCTAGGCTATTGTCATTATTGTGTCTGCTTTCCCCTTGATTGCTGTCTAATTAACGCGATTTTTCAGACTTTCCCCTTTAAATCAAGGATCCTTATACTTCACTGACCTGTGATCACTACACTTTACCATAACACAATTAGATCTTGCACATGTCACATTCTGACACTAGTACATTGCAGACATGGTACAAATTCTATTTTGTTTCTTGTTTTCTGTTGGGACTTTTTCATCTCCTCTTCCTGTTACTGATGTTCTGGGAGAGAGTATTATTTTGCAGACTACAGTTGGAATGCCTTCATAGCAAAGTGTTTGGGGCCTCCGAAATCATTCATTATACAGGTCACTTATTGTAAAGGTCGTGCACCACACAGCACAATAGAACCTGGACAGAATTATTCCTTTGTTATACAGGCCATTTCGTTGTAGAGGCACTGCACTGTATTCCTTTCTGCTAACTATACCAACGTGTATGTTTGACTATTTCTAGAGTTGATGCCATAGTTCCCAGTTGCACATTCTCTTCCCAACTTTTTTCCTGATTTTGCATTGAAGTAAGGTAGCTTATGACTCAGTATTCTGATCTTTCACTTTTCTCAGTAGTTTGAAGTCCCTATAGAACCTTGTCATTAGTGGAGGTGGCATGAGTAATGTGCACACTCGTATGCTTTCTCTATGTTAATTCTTCATGCCTACTCCTAAATAATTTTACACATGTTGCAGCGTCTAAACCTTTCTTTTTCACTGCACCTCGGCATAATTTTAGTGTTTTAAGTGGATTCACTATCAGGTCCTATGCTTCCACACTGATGTTTAGAGCAAATTTCTTGGCCCATTCAATATGGAACCCAAAGGCCAACTGCAAATAGAATGTTTGGCCGCGTAAAAATCCTGGTTTCAGATAGTGCAGATATAGAGCATGGGAAATTTTGCATTTGAAAGAGAAGTGGATGCATCACGAAAGGATAGCAAAAGTACATATTTTTGAAACCGAAACGGAAGGAAAAAAAAAAGACTCCATTACTGCTCGGCAGAGGTGATGCATGACTCTGAATGCATGCCATTACCTCTGAGATTAGCCACTGCCCTGGTGCGCTGAAAAATCTAGGAGGCAACATGCTGGGACTTATGTCATATCTGTTAACCACCAGGTGTAGGCGTTGTCTGCTTAGGTGCTATTGAAAGACTGCTAATGAGAAAGTAAACAATTACCAGTTCTGCAGTTTTCCCAAGATAGCTTCAGCAGTACGTATATGCTACTCATTTATAACCAATTTAGTCAAAGTTAAATTTTGTTGCAGGTGGCCTTTAATGTGTCTGAATTGGGTATCTGGTGTTGCAGGTTCCAGATTCGGTAGGGTGGGTGGACATCTTTTGTAAATAAGAAATTGCATTATTGAGTTTGATCCTAGCTTTGTGTATTGTGTGGTATATGTTGTCTTAGTGTGCTTGATAATGTGTGATTTGTGTTTTCGCAATGCTGTAAACTGCAGTGTTAAAATATTTATTGGGCCGATCTTCTTTTTCCTTGCTAGGCCTACTCAATGCAATTCAAATGACATGTTCAATTTCATCTGGACGCTCTATGTGTACATCAAAGGTGAGCATTTTTGTAACTACTGTCTTGATGTTTGATTGCAGAATAACTGTCAGCTCATAGCTGTCTTTTACTAGTTTTAACAGCAGTTTCACTAGCAGTAATTAGTGGACATTCTTATATCAAGCGTGTTTCCGTGAAGTGACACTAAGAAGAAATGCTAAATCAGTTTAGGCAGGTAGAGCATTATCTCAAAGCTGTTTGCATTTTCCTGGTGGGAAAAGGTTGATTGTTGCGATGGGAACTTGGGGGCCAAATTTTCCTTATTGTATTTTTGTGCCCATTTGATCGCTTCATTGGTTGTTTGGGCTTAATGTTCGAGAACAATACAGGGGGGCTATGAGGGATGCTGTGGTGTAGTGCTCTGGACTAATTTTGAGCAGTTGAGATTCTTTTACCATGCACTTGAATCCAACTTCACTAGTGTTCTTGCATTCTGCTTCCATCGGAATATGGGATTTCAAATTTGGAGTAGAACCTATAATTTTGTGCTTAGCAGTTACTGCCAGAGCCATTGTGAAACATTTTTGCGCTCACTATGCAGCACTGATGATGTCAATGATGTCACGAACTTCAAGGTATTTTCGTGCATTTTGTTCGTCTTTTGACAAAGAGAAGTTGCCAAAAAACCCCAGGCCGAGTCTGCTTATTTTCGAATTCACTGTTGTTTATCTTAATTTTTAACCAATTAACAAGCCTTGGACACATGGCGCCTAAGTCAGTGATGTCATGGACAGCTAGTGTGGGAATTGTAAGGGCACCGCCCATTTTTTGTTCATTTGTCCTTTCTGGTGTACCAAACCTGACCACTTTGGCACTCCAGACATGTAATCGATGAATGTGGCATAACTTCATGTTTTTCTTTAGTGTCCCTTCGAAGTGATTCCAAGTGATGTCATTTATCTAGTGTCATGTACCAGTGATGGTACCTCTTTTGCTTTTTCTTCTGCGCACGTGTGTTTAGTCGCTTTTTTTCAGCATTTGGTTTTTATTTAACAGTGTACTGAGTAAGCACACATTCTATCTCAATTCTCCCAATTCTGCAGTCATTTGCAAATGGATGCCTTCATAATATCCAACCATGCATTTTTTTGGTTTGCGTGCTTGTGCTTTAGATAATGCTCAAGTCCTCATTCTCAAACACCTGGTTCATTAGAAGCCGAAAAGAACGCATTTTCATACCTGTTCAACTCCTTTAGTGTTCCACTTTATTTCAGTAGCAGATACAGCTCACTCTGCCTTAGGGAACAATTTATCTCTCATGGTGATAGGGACATGGTGAGGAACTGTGTAAGCTTAGTGGTTAAGTTCTCTTTGCATAGACATGTAGTGGCAGCTGCCTCATTCAGGAAGGTAAGGATGTAGTATTGATAAAAAGGCGTTCACACAAAAGTTTGTGGTGTAAAAGCGTTTGCATTTGGCATTTGACACACCTTCACGTGAACATATAACTGGACAACTTAGAATATGTTTGTGATATAGCAGGCACAAGAAACGAACACACTCCTTTTCTTGGTCTTGTCTGTTTTCTATTCTGCTATATCATGCCCACGTAGGTGGCGTGAAGATGTAGTAATTGACAAAAAACTCCTTACATTCTGTAGTTGGGTTAGTAAGAGGCAAAGCAGGGTATAGGGACATATCAAGCATAAAGAGTGAATGGTTGTCTGCTATAATTAAATGTATTTATTCAGCACACAATATGTAAAAAACTCGGAATCAGCTTAATTCTCTAGCTTAGCATCTTTAGTCTGGCCACCAAATGAAGCACACATTTTTTGCATGTGGGATTTGTTGCAAAACCTTGCCTAAGAAGAGCTGCTTCTGCACCGAGAGATGGGCAGTAGCTGCCTTTGGGGGGGGGGGGGGGGGATGTTCAAGTACTCTTGAAAGCAGGTGCAAGGCAGGCTGCAAGGATGCCCATACAGGTGTTTCACAGGACATGTAATGAAGCCAGTGCCAGTGTTGGTAACTTAGCGCTAAATTTAGCAAGTTCTCAGTCGCCTTAACAGGTTTGCCTTTTGGAGTCTTAGTGTCTTCTTGAGTGACTTCTTTTACTCACATTAATAGCCGGTAAATTGCCCTGGCAAAATTCCTCAAGTAGCTTTGGCTCAGTTCAATGCTTCGCCCCCATTTTATCCCAACGGTTAGATATGTGTTTCCATTTGTGGCGTGACTACATACATACCGAAGAGCCTATTAGAGCTGCTTATAACGAAGCTGCTTTTGTAGGCAAAGCACAATCTTGAGATCTGTTACCATTTTAAAGAATCGAGGGTTGTTTTCTCATTTCACATCTCAACCATTGACTTGCCACCACAGGCGGTAATTTAAAGGTATAGTTTAAAAAAATAAGAAGACGTCTAGGAGGGGGAGAACAATTAAAACACAAGAAAGACAAAATTTCTAGCAAGTCATCATTATCATCACTTAGCAAATATTCGTTACAAACAGTGTGTTTTGCACTGCAGCCTGGGGACTTCGTCCAAAAAAAAGTTACAATACTGGCTGGTGCTTCGATCACTGTGCTGCCAAGATTTTTTCTCTGCTTTCATTTAGATGCTGGTGTCAGTAATGGGATGGAAAAGTGATGTGAGCTCTATTAACAGTCTTCGTTGTTGTTTATTTACAGGTCGTTTCTCAGCCATCTGCTGTGACCTTGTCAACTGCTACCACCTCTTGTTGTGTTGCATTGACTATGGCTATTGTACAGCACTAGCTGCAAAACGAATGGACCTTCTCGACCCTAAATTTTACGAAGGTTAGTCTTGTAGCACTTGATGCACATGTGCATGCATTTTGTGCATGTTCAGTGGGTATTATTTGTATTCGACAGCAACATCATCTAGGATTCTAGATTTTGCTGTACAATTTTAACACTTGTGTGAGTTACGACGGCTATACCTATGCAGTCTTCTTTTTTTTCTTTCTTGCAAGACAGAGAAAAGAAAAGGCTGTGCTTGATAAGTAGGGCTTGAACTTGTGACTGTTAATTCCTTTTTATTATTTCAAGTGATTGTCTTTATAGAGTCAATATTATGTGAGCTGTTGGGAAGTGGTTAGATACAAACATGATAGAATTCTAGGCAGGCTGATTGTTTCAAGCATCAACTTACCATACGCACCCAGTGGCCTTGGTAAAGGTAGGTCCCCATGTTGAGGCATTAGCACTGAGATTAGGTTCAACATTTGTGTCAGTCTTTAGCTAAGGCTTGGGGTAGTTGACACAGTTGTCAGAAAAGATTAAACTTGGAGTTGTTAAACCAGAAAAAAAGAGCACTTGCTTTAAGCTTGGGAATAAACAGGCATACAGAAAAAAAAAATGAAATCAACATTGAAAAATTACACTGTATCTTGTTAAGGCAAAGAAGGGTACAGAAAGTTTTAGCAATGTGCATTATTATATAAGCTCATTCGTATTATGCAGCGTAATTCCTGAAATGGTGTTGTTTTTTTGTCAAATTGCAAACAGGGTGATGTGACCTAAAAAATGCTTTTATTTACTTATATTTCATAATTTTTGTGTGGATGAATTTTGCTCACCAAGTTTCCTTGTATTCTGTTTATAGTTAGTGATGCTGTATTTGTTGTTACAAACACATTGTTGTCACAGGGAAGCATGTTGTCATTATTTCTATTGCTTGTACATCATTCTTATGCTGTGTAAAACAAAAACAAGGAAACACGCTTTGTAAATTGCACACATATGAAGCATGTTTTTTCCCCTAAGATGCTTAAGTTTTTCTTGGTAGGTGAGCTTAAGTATATCTATTTAAATCAGAGTATGATTAGTCATGCTGCAGTGCATGAAGCATTGTTTTCTCTTTTTCTTTTTTTTGCTGTTATTGAATTCAATATTTGCAGTGCATGAAGCATTGTTTTCTCTCTCTCTTTCTTTTTTTTTTTGCTGTTATTGAATTCAATATTGTGTGCTTAACTGAGCTGCTAAGATGTGTAGTCCATTTGAGCTGACCATATTATGTCTTCTGTGTTTCTCTCAAACCACTGGCCAAGAAAAAGTTAATCTTGCATGTGGCAGTTAGCTTCGCTGCAGTTTAATAAATTTTGGGGATGAGGCTTCAAATATGTTATTGAAATTGTTAGCTGCCTGCTTTCTGATGCATTCAAATTGTCATTGTTAATATTACTCCCATACTTGACAAAAAGAAAATGTGTTAAAAATGTAATATTTTCTGCTTTACATTCTCGTCAAGTCACACCTTCATTTTGCCAGAGAAGAGTCATTGTGATATGCTTTAGATGTGACATAGACCAAAGTTACTTGGAAGATGGAAGCTTGAGTTAGAGAACTAAACATACCTGCCAACTACCAAATTTCTTTTTAAAGCTTTCAAAATTAGTCTTGTACTATGATCTTACGAATGCGGTTACTTTTATAACAAATAAAGTCTGCTAACAAAAATGTTCTCGAAAGATAGTGGTGCAAAATTACACAAAAGAGTCATTGTGCACCGCCCTTTTGTGGCAGTGCAAGGCGACATATTAATAACTAGCGAGCACTTGCTTCGAGCAAGCTTATTCAGAAAAGTTCCTCAAGCAGGCGACATTGGCAATGACAGAGTCATGGAAAAAGTAACTGTTATAGAAAAGGTGTGTACTCGGGGCATACATTTAACAATGTGTGCTATGATCCGTCTCGTCTATTTTGCAAGATTTTATGAATTTTAAAGTTCACAGGTTGGCAGCCATGACTTGGAGATGGATAAAGAAGGCAGCTTCATTAAAGTGATGAACGGTGGCACAGTTTACATAGGCCCCTATCTTAAATATATCTTAAGTATATTCTGGGGTTATACAAGCCAAAACCATAATCTAGATATGAGGCACGTCTTAGTGGGGGAGTCCGAATTAATTTGTACCATCTGGGGTTTTTTACCATGCACCAAATGCACAGTACACGGGCGTCTTTGCATTTCACCCCCATTGAAATGCGGCCACTGCAGCTGGGATTTGATCCTGTGACCTCGTATTCAGCAGTGCAAAGCCATAGCCGTTAAGCCACTACGGCGGGTATGGGCCCCTTTTCTTGTACAGTATATATATATATATGTTTCCATCCATAATGGTGGTCATTATTTGCATGGTTTATGCAGACTCCCATTCCCAATGAGTGATGCTACTCCCCCCTTGTTCTACTTTAGTTCCTTCTATAAAAGTACAATAGGGCAAATGAACATCTGGGATGCTCATTTGCTAATGCTACATCATTCAGTTAAATCAATTTGCCAAATCATTCCTAGTTAAGATGGAGACTTACGTGGTATCACATGACAGGGTGCGCACAGGTCCTTGAAATCCTTGAAAACCCTTGAAATTGAAAGTTCTGTTTTCAAGGCCTTTAAAGTCCTGGAATTTCTTTTCCATCCTTGAAAACCCTTGAATTCTTGGGGTTTTCACGGGGTCCAACAGTGCGACTCACATTATATGGCGGTTGAGGGTGGTCCCGGCAAACTTCATTGCTTTCTGCAACGGCGGGACCGCGAAAGTCAAACTTCCTGCTCGAGGAAGAAGTGAGCGTGCGTCCATCGTGCACTTTTTACGTTTTTTGCCCTCTGGCTTGCTTCGATTTCGGGGTTGGCCAAAAGCCATAAGTTGCTGGCCACAATGAGGCTAGAGCGTCTCGACCTCCTCGGGAAAAATACAGGTTGTGCCACCATGCTTATTTGTAACGAAAAAGCAGTTACATGAATCTTAACAGTTGAATTTAGTGGTATTTCACTTTTTTTTTTTGGGGGGGGGGGGGGGGTTGCTTTGGGCTGGATTTATTGGCAACTCACTGAAAACAGGTACAGCCTCATTGCCTGAGCGTTGTCTGTTGGCCACATTGTGCTTTGTTTATCTGCGTGCGTGCTCCGGGGTCGTCGACGCCTTGTTTGCTTTTCCCCCCGTTTCGGTTGTGGTGCGCATGGTTCAGAATAATGCCTGGGAAATGTAAATTACAAAACGCCTGGCTCAGCAACGACGATTACAAACTTCGGGTTGCGCCGGACCCCCACCGCGCGAAAATTTGAGAGGAGCCTTAGCAGGCTGGATGAGTTTTTTCATGACCTCCTGAGCTTCAATCCCTCCTACAAAGAGCTGTGGAAAGCAGTCAGGCTGTTGCTTGTTTTGAGCCATGGGCAAGCAACTGTCGAACGGGGGTTCAGCGTCAACTGCCATATCTCCGTAGAGAATCTGAAAGGTTTGTCATACATTTCACAGCGTATTATATGTGACGCAGAGGACAGGGAAGGTGGAATTTTGAATGTTCCTATAACAAAAGAACTCGGAATAGCTGTGTCTGCAGCGAGGCAGCATTACGGTGCACACTTGGAATCGGAAAGGAAACGGTACCAGGAAAACTCAAAGCAGACAAAAAGGCGCACAATCATGGAAGAAGTTGAAGGGTTGCAGACGAAGAAAAAGATGCTTGAGGCAGTCGTTGTCGATTTAACGGTCTTTGCCGATGGATATGCAGAAAAGGCTGAGAGAACTGGTGACATCTCGCACGTGGTGAAATCAAACAGCTTGAGAAAGACTGCAAAAGCGAAGGCTGAAGAACTCGGCAGCATTAAGACGCAAATAGAAAAGAAACTGAAAGACCTGCCCTGAGCTTCAGAATTTCATCTAGTCAAAAGAAACTGTACGTGCACTAAGTCCTTTGTTCTGTCCAATAAAATGTAACGTGTGAACTACCGTATTAAATATTAAAATTTTTTGAAAGGTCCTTGAAAAGTCCTTGAATTTTTTTCTTGGAAACCTGTACGAACCCTGCATGAAAATACGTTTCTCAAGGACAAAAAAGAAGTGTCTTGTGCCTGATAAGCAGGACCTAATGATGAAAGAAGGTTTTGCATGCATAAATGTACAGATATCTGTAGTTGTAAGAACAAATAAACTTTATCACCAGAATCTTATTTACTGATACGAGACTTGGGAGACCTGCCGTGGTGGCGTAGTGGCTAAGGCGCGCTACTAAGCCCAAGGCCGCGGGATCGAATCCTGGCTGCGGTGGCCGCATTTCGATCGGGGTGAAATGCAAAAACACCCGTGTGCCGTGCATTGGGTGCACGTTAAAGAACTGCAGATGGTCAAAATTAATCCGGAGTATCTCGCTACGGTGTGCCTCATAATGAAATTGTGGTTTTAGCACGTAATACCCCAGACTTTTTTTTTTACAAGACTTGGGAGAGATGCATGCCTTGCTTTTAGTGTCTTACAATAGAACTGTTTATATTTGAAAGAAATATTTCGCAGCCCATGCTAGCATGAAAATGGAAAGCAATTAAGCTGGTTGCCTAAATGGTGGCTTTATTTTACATGAAGACTTGGTTTGAAGGCTCTTGTGCCCTTTTAATGTGTACTAGGATGACATTGTATGTCCGTGGTAGGGGCCACCTTGGGATACTACAGTGGCAATACTAGTTGTACTTACTAACAGTTTGGTTTGCTTTCCAGGTTTAGGCATACCACATTGCATGTCCTGAGTATTCCATTTGACAAATTATCTAAGTATTGCTTTCCTAAAATATTAGATCTTCAGTGATGTAAATACTCCTGAGCATTTTATTTCATTAAACTACGTATATGTTTGCGACATGTGGAAATGTTTAAGAAACCAAACAATTGTTAGCTGCAGCCCTGCTGGGTGAAGGGGAGAGCCCACTGGAAAAATGTCAATTTTCTTTTGCGTTGCATGATTTTACAGCGCAGCAAGATAAACTAAAAAAAGACAGTGACAATCAGGATGTGGGAATCATCAGAGAACTTGTGAAAAGTCATGATGGCAACTTTGAGGATGCTTCAGTTCTCAAAGCCCACCATTTCAGGTATCCCATTCAGCAGCTTATGGAAGAAAAGGTAAGGTGTTTTGTGAAACCTTGAGGCACTAATTTTTATGTTGTGGCTCGTTTTGTATGATGCTGAAATGTCCTGCAGCTCCTTTTAACCTAGTTTAGGGGTGAGAATCATCCGTAAGGGAACGATGTGCATGTGCATATCCTTCTCTGTGTGCATACGAAAGGGATAATGTGCATACGTAGCATTCTTAGCTGCAGTTTTCAAATTTATGTACAGCCAGTGTTTGAGACTTGGGTTTGAACAGAGAAAAAGTAGAGAGTTTTGCAGAAATACACAACATGTAGGGAGTTTCAGGAGGGGGATAATTGTCATCCACCCAAAAGCGGCATGAAGCTACAAAAGTCATTCGCTTATTCGCTGTTCCTGCGCTTCAAGTTGCTGATGAACTTTGCCTTGCGATGCCATCTGTTGGCCTTTTGGTCAGTAGAGAAGTCTGGATGGTAAAGCAAGTACACTGAGGACGGCAGAGTTCCCCAGACCAGGATAAATTTTTCTTCAACTAGGAAGCCTTTTTATAAACCCATATGGGTTTCCTTTCTACCTGTCATCAACATGGTGTAATGTTTCAGACATACATTTAATCATTGTACATCAGCCACTCTTGACAAGTGTTAGTGCCACGATACATATGGTACATCAGCCACTAATGACATATGTTAGTGCCGCCATACATATATGGTGGTTACTCCTGAGTGAACATTTTTTAAAAATATTTTGGCCCACGAATGAAGCTGACCTGTGGATGTCTTCCTCAAATGCCTTAATTTATGCAGGATTATGTTCATGTTATTGTTAAACAGTGCCCAAGTTCATTGAGCCTTGTCAATCTTTGTTGGTTGCATGGAAACATTCAATTGTTTTGAGTATATGATTTAAAGGTTTTGTTTGTCGATTTAGCTTCCCTTCCAATGTTGGCATTTCTTTTAGTATATGGCATTGCTGTAAAAGAGAAATAAGTGGTGTTGTGTGGGCTTATATTTGGATAAAGATTTTCTTTTAAGGTGTTGAGACGTCAAATTTGTGGCTTGTGCGTTCTTTGTTTCAAACGTTTCTTATTGCTCCAGGAAGCATCATACACGCTCGAAGATTTATATATTCTCGGTAAATAATGTAATATCACACTATTTATGTGAACGACTTTCGGTTTCGGTTTCTGGGTGCCAAGTTGGACAGTGACGTCACTGTCTAGGAAGCTTGGTCACGTGGGCCCACAAAGTTGTGACGCAGGCACTGCGGCATCATCTGCTCTCGCACACACGTTCTGTACCAGCGCAGGCAAACAAAACCACGCCGGCAGTTGTCATGGCTAGCTGCGGCAGCTTCGATTCTGACTCTACGTCTGTGTCCGATGCTGCTCACTTCACTCTAGTCTTGAGGCTGTCTAGGCTTGCCCTGTGCTGTGGGTCACCGCTCATTGTACGTCACTCTAATGTGGTATGACGTCACTAAATCTTTCGTTATGCTTCCAACACAGTGACGTCAGTGTCAATTGCGCTAGCGATTGGTCTCGATCGTGAAAACGAGCATTTATGCACTCTTTGGAAACGAATCAAAATATATTTTAAATGTTTGCTGTGTCCAACACTTCATGTTGAGTGTCCTTGCTTACAAAGGAAGTCTACAGCAGGCTTTTTATAGACGGTTTCATCCAGCGCCACCGCGCTCTGGCAACGCTGTGCGCCGGCTTCCGGTGCCCCTGGGAAACTTCCGGTAGCCGTTGCTTTTGCTCGTTTTTGCTGGTATTTGTTCACTCACGCGCTCGTCTTGTGCATATTCTGTGTTATTTTTCGGATATATCGATATAAGTGCGACTTGCGGCATTCAGTGTTTTGTGTGACTGCAAGTAGCTCTAAGAGCATCGACTGTTTTCATTACGTTTACTCGTCAACGGTGTTTTTCAAATCTGGGAGCCTACCAAGAGCTCCCAGATTTGCTCTGCTCACTTCATCCAAGGTACGTTACTACGTGGGATAGCCGGACTGCTATAATGCTGAATAATAAAAGTGCTACTGGACGATTGTTCTGGCCGTATGTCATGTGACTCACGCGAGAGCAGCTTGACTCTCGCCCCGAGTTTGGCTGCTCGTCCTGTTTCTTGCCTCGGCGTGGATCGCCATGCTACGAACATGAGTTAAACTTATTGTTTAGCGGGTGCCATGCTGCCGCCGTTTTATTTTAATGTTTTCCGTATCTGGGGCACAAGTGCACTTCTGCAGGTTTACTACCTAGGTACATGTGTGCATTGGTTTATCATGTTTAACGTCCAAAAGCGACTCGGGCTATGACGGATGCCGCAATGGAGGGCTCCGGATAATTTCGACCACCTGTGGTTCTTTAACGTGCACTGACATCGCACAGTACGCGGACCTCTAGCATTTCGCCTCGATCGAAATGCGACAGCCGGGGTCCAAACGGCGTCTTTCGGGTCAGCAACCGGGCACCGTAACCGCTGAGCCACCGCGGCGGTATGTCGTATCGTATTCGTAGCATTCGTATCGGTATCGCAGAGCAGAATCGCAGTAAAGTTACAATTTTCGTGCATGCATGTAGGAAGTTTCGGCCACATTCTAAAAGCATTTACGAATTAACGGAGGCCAATTATTGTTTGCAATCTCGTGCCCAACACTACAGGTTTCATTTTGTTAGAAGTGTGGTAAATTCGTGAGCATTTAAGTTAGTCCCATTTCAGTCGACCTAGGCTTCTTGCACTGAATGACTTTTGAGAATGTACAGTTATTTGTGAATGCATATTGAAAAGCAGAAACAAGGCATATGACGCAGAAAACGTGCATGTACACATGCACAGCTTACCACTTGATCCTCCAGCTTGCAGCAATAAAAGTGCCATTGTGAAATGCAAAAACGCCCGTGTGCTTGTGTTGTAGGGCACGTTAAAGAACCCCAGGTGGTCAAAATTAATCCGAAACCCTCCACTACGGCGAGCCTCATAATCAGAACTGGTTTAGGCACGTAAAACCCCGAAAAGAAGAAAAAAGTGCCATTAAAGTTTTTCTAGTTTTCGGCAGTCCTATTACCTGCCTTGAAGACAACAGTCTGCGTTCATTGCGTGTCCTCACTAAGATGCTCCGCTTGGTGCTCCGGGGTTGTAACTGAGGGAAGGTGTTTGGAGCCCGGCGAAAACGAAAATCACACGACATCATCGTCCAGCGGATCGGGCAGCTCTCTGCCTCTAAACATCAGCTTTTGGCGATACCGATCTTTTGCTTCAGTGCTAAGTGCCTTAAAGTAGTCGCTCGTCATCTCGACAATATTCACGATGTAGAATCAGCTCATCAGATTCCACCAAGCAGTGCAAACATCGACACGCCGGCCTCGCGTCGCGCATGCCTTCAAACAACATAGCCGGAAGTGCTTCTAGCTCTCCTGCCGGAAGTTCCGATGGGGCAACCAATCAGCGGCAAGCGAGGTTTGTTTGTAAACACTGAAACCGTCTATAGCCTCAGAATTTGGTGTCTCAACCCCTTTTAGTTTGAGCGTCTCTATACCATGGAAATGTTCAGGTAGAAATTGTAAACTGTAGTATGTCTAGGTTTTTTTAACCAGTGCTCCTGATTCAGGGTTGAAGCCTTCTTCCCTTTCTGCCTCTCCTTGATTTTAATAAGCTAGATAAAATAGTTCAATGGTGCAAAGGATCTGAAAAATCGGAACTGCATTTTTGGGCTGTAAAAAATGTGTTGACCTCTTTGCTGTGCATCTATTTTAGATGGGCATTTTATGTTTCTATAGATTATTGCCAGCAGCTTAAGTGCCGTCGCTTGTGTGACTTAAGTGATTTCTTGTTGCGAGCTCGTGTAATGGTTGAGAACTTTCAGATTCTGCATGGTGACTTCAAGACTCTTGCCTTGTCTCTTGATCCAGCAGCCTTTGACACCAGCATGTGAGCACGTTTTGTTTTTATGCATGATTGGTATGATTGTAGAGGGTATACTAAAAGTTTCTTTTTACAGCAAAAAGCTAAACAAAACCTATGAGGAGGGTGTCCTGAAAGAAGGTGACCTGGATGAGCGGATCTTTCTTGATGACAATGCCCAGGAACGAATAGGTACACCACGACACACCTTGGACTCTGTGCAGCGAGAGTTGCGAATGTGCCAAGCTGACACCGTAGTCAAGGTATGGCATTCTGTTTCCATCCTGCTATGCTATGCTATGCCTATTGTGAGAGCACCACGTGACACTTGCATTAACAGTTTATGGGGTGTTCTTAGAGCAGACATTTTTCACTGTTTCAGTGAAAAATACTAGATTGCAGAATCTTTCATGTTGGCATGAACATAATGCTAAAAAAAGTTTAACAGTATTGTAGCCATTTATGTAGCGTTGATGCAGTGAGCTAGGAGAGCCTCTTCCCTCTAATCAATATAGTATCTGATGCAAGGAAGGAACTGAAACATAGTTTCCCTCCAGCAGCTGGTGGAGGTTCCCCAGCTCCTGACACCCTTGACAGGCCGTAGCAATCTGCACAACCGTGAAGCCATCAATCGGAGCCCAGTGTC
Source organism: Dermacentor silvarum (assembly GCF_013339745.2). Lineage (NCBI taxonomy): Eukaryota > Metazoa > Arthropoda > Arachnida > Ixodida > Ixodidae > Dermacentor > Dermacentor silvarum. The sequence continues at coordinate 91,937,182 of NC_051154.1, read as the reverse complement.
AACTGCTACTCAGTGTGCGAGCAAGTTGCAGGCTCTTTTGGCTGGCTGCAAAAATGCCCCAAGCAAGGAGCTACAGGCTCTCTTCAGGTATGTACTGCAGGGCCGTCACTTTCATTTTTAAGTTATGTAGGTTGGCAGAGGGTTAGGGCACAATTCTTCTAGGCTTATCACTTGCTGAATGTTAAGTAAGACCAGATGGAATGGAAAAACTTTATTGAGGTCCTTTGGAACGTGCACTAGCACGTAGCGGGCTGCTCCCACGTCGGGACAGAAAGGCTTAGCCTCTCCGCCACGTCGCGGGCCCGTTGGACTGCCCATAGTTATGCTTCAAAATCCGGACTGCGTAGAGCAGCCTCCCACTTGGATGACGTAACGGCTTCGTCACCCCGTAATGTAAGACCAGATAGCGCACTTTTATAATCATGTTTATATTCGGGTTTCTGTGCACTGACCCAGAATGACCCAAGTACGGGAAATACATTGAAATCCATCATGTCAAGCTGTCTTGGTTCGAAATAGGAGGGGGGAAAGAACTTTGAACTTTATTTGCTCTTATAAAATTCAATCTATTGCTGGGAAATTAATGAAAATAGATTTGAAAGATTACTTAATCAGTTTTAACTGAATCAGTTTTAACTGATTAAGTGTTTCTCTTTAGTGTCCTTTTAACATGTACAGTAGCTTTTATTCGGGCTTATTCAAAGCTTAGTGGAAGGCAGCATGACATGCATGGCCACATATGTGTCTTGCATGCCATGTGTGAGTGCTGAGAGGAGACCCTCTACAGACAAATATCTTGTAAAATATTTCATGAGCTTTCATGGTCGTTTTATGCCTAAATGAAAAAAAAAAGAAGTAGAAGTGGGCAAGTATAAACTTTCTCGAATACAAACAGTAGATATCGAATAGTCAAACACAGACGCATATATTTATAGCAGCAATATTTACTTCGGTATAATTAGGTACCGTGCTTGTACCGAGACAGCTAACAATCCGTGAAAAAGGATAAGTTTTAAACCCAATATTACTTATTGCCATTAAAAAAACTGCACGAATTGCCTCTTCATAACTTTCGAGCTTGGTTGCAGACAAGCTTTCCGAGCAAGAATGGTGGCTGTGTGACTAGCTTTCAAAAAACGGAGAATCAATGGTTGCGGTACAAAACGAACAGAACTTGTTAAAAAAAGCAAGAAAGAAGCTGCTGGCACTTCTGTGTCGTAAACATCTGTAGAAGGGCCTGTTACAAGGAAAACATCACAGGTTTTAGCATATAATTAAAAGATAAAACTGTGCCATGACTATACTGCCAAAACAATAAATGATAGACAAGCAAAAATCACAGGTTGTCATGTAGGCTTCCACCATGAAACCGAAAAGAAAGCTTTCATTACCCACTATGTTTCTGCATTGTTTAAAAAACTTTTGTCGTCTCACTTCTGATAATTTGCAATACTTTGTTTAGCAGATGGAGAACAGTAATCAGACTTTAACATTCGGATGTTGCGAAATAATTGGTTAGTTTTGACTTCTTGAAAATACCAAATAGTTCCTTTTTGAATATGAATACGAATAGTTAGTGCGTAGTATTTGATTCGTATTTAAAAATTTTGAATATTTGCCAACACCTAAAAAAAATTAAATTATGGGGTTATGTGCCAAAACCATAATCTGATTATGAGGCACGCCGTTGTGGGAGACTCTGGAAATCGTTGTGGGGGACTCTGGAAATTTGGACCACTTGAGGTTCTTTAACGTGCACCTGAATCTAAGTACATGAGTGTTTTCGCATTTCGCCCTCATCGAAATGCGGCTGCTGTGGCCGGGATTCGATCCTGCGACCTTGTGCTCAGCAGCCCAACACCATAGCCACTGAGCAACCATGGCGGGTACCCAAAGAAAAGGACTTTGCACTGGTTGTATACTGCATGTAGCCAATTTGCAGTGATTTATCGTTCCTACAAAATTAGCTGTTGGTAAAGTGTGCTGCTAATCAACAAGCTTAAACGGTGAACTTGGACTGAATGTACACAAAGCGGTGTTGTGAAGTATCTGACATGTAAATGTTCTTACATGGAAAAAATAGCACAGGAAAATTAATGGCTACTGTATCATTGATTGGTTTCAAGGTCATTGGTATTCACTCTTACCATGCTCACTGGGCTACTGCTGGTTTAAGATGCATGCAATCAGTGCATATCTCTTATTTGTCACAAGTAGCATTTTGCTTGTTTTTTGGGAAGTGGCATCCAAATACATAGCATAAGCATACACAAGCTTATTGGCAAATGTCTTGATAAAGGAGGCTAGGTAGGTGTTTTTGCTGAGTTAATTGGTTGAAGGATCATTTACATCACTGCTACACATTTGTCACTTAGTATGTAGTTGAAGTTTACTCACTTTGAGGCAATTTGAGCATGTTTGAACTGCTCACAGTGTCACGAAGCACTGAAGAAATACCTGCATCACAGTTACAGGGAAGCACACATTGTTTGCACATATGTGCGGCACTAGTACAGATGGCAGAACTATGGACACTTTGCGCAGAGGCAGAAGTGTGAGCTGAGGGTTGAATATTGCTAGTTGAAAAAGTGGACACATTCTGTCCCCAGGCTTCACGTGTGGGTTGGTGAAACTTTGCTTTTCCAGTGCGGTTCGTTCATTTATAGTGCTTCGGACATTATTTTGGGTGTTTTCAGTCTGCTTGTGAACTGCTTCTCTTTCTTAGGAGGGCGTTTTCATAGGGATTACTAAAATTTCGGGGGCTGTTTTGGCATTGGAAGGCCCTCTCTGAATATGATATTTATGCATTGTTGCATGAAATTGCATCAATGCAGAGCCTTGACAAAGGGAGCAAAGAGCATTGTACTTGACTGATTGCAATATCCTTTCAGTGTCACGCTTGAGCTTTATACCATATTTTTAACATGTTTCTTTGAAATCTTTCTAGGCATTACTGTAGTGTATAGGCAGTGATTACTGCAGTGGACGGGGGTGATCTGCCACTGAACATCAGTCGTGGGTGTATCTCTTGCTGTTATGGGCATATTTTAACAACATGGATGAGTTGTACGTTGCACCAGATTGCGGTAGTTTCTGTGCATTAACTTGTCTGAATTCATTTGATGGATTTATCTAGGTGTCCTATTTTACTCCATGGACTCACTTGAGATGTAAGGTTCTGCTGCTTGTTTTTCTTGTAGGGAATAACTCTTATGTGTCAATTGCTGTTTTAATAGAGTTGATTTATGTAATTTGTTCAGCACACTTGATCCTTCTCTGGAAGCCATTGTCTTGGAGACTGTGAAGTCAATGGGGGATGCCTTCTGTACCGCATATGCCCAGGTAAGCAGGTGTTCTCTTCATGCGCATTTGTGTCAATCGGCATTGATCAGTGTTTGATGTGGGGCTCTCCATTCCTTTCGAGTTCTTTTCTGAAAAGCAGAGATTTTTCTTGCACCTGAAGCGGCTGGGTGGTTCCATTCAATTCTTTAACTTCTAGCGTATAAAATACTGTACCTAGCAGGGTAAGTACTAGATGAGCCCGTAAGCCTCTATACATATAGCATGTGAATCCACCTAGATTGAATTGTGATGCCTTGAACCTGTGTACAGCACACTTGGAAAATACATGTTAATGTGGCATGGCAACATATGGTCCAACCTCTTGTGTACAAAAATATTCAGGGGATGAAACGTGCTCGAAACATATACAGCACATTGGTCAGCCTTATTCTTCTGACCTCTTCGGTGCTGAATATCTCAAAGGTATTTAGTGTATGCAGTCTTTCCTCATGTAGTACATTATTAGAGTCGGTGTTCCCCCAACCTCACTATTTTGTTTTCTTTTCAGCCTGCATCTGACCAGCGAGGTACCAGTGCACATATGGATTTTGCTCGGAAACGACTGCAGTTAGGAGAGACATTGTTCTACAAGGCATTTGAAAATATTCTCAACATTGAAATGAAGCAGAAAAGGCCAAATAATGCAGACCTTGCAGTGAGTGGTTTTGGATGTCTGTGTCTTATGTGCGGCTCTTCACTTTTGTGCAGCCGTACTTATGAAGGAGGTAGCTATAGTCACCGACAAGCTAAAACTGCAGTGGCAATACACCACCCACAAAGACAATTTTTATATGTAGGCCTGCCTTTGCTCCTGCTTACAATACACATACTACCATATGCAGTATTTGAACCAAGACCTTGGCCTCGGCCTTGGTTGAAGTACTACCGTGGTGCAAGTGTTCTGGGAAGAAGGGCTTGTTTGTGAGATACATGGTGTGTCAATATGACAGGGAACTCCTGGTTTGCGTTAGAAATAATAATTTTTCTTGTTCCTGCGAAGAATCCGTGAGGGAGACTGTAATATGAGAACTATATAGCAAATTGCTGTGAGTGAGTTTTTGTTTTACACTTTTCCAGGAATCACTGTTTGATTGCAGGCCTTTCGTTTCCCTTTCTTTTTCGAGTGTAGAAACTGTATTCTCCGCGAGACTGAGCTACAGCTGGCAGCACCGCCACTGCGTTAGTATGGATAAGCGGTCGGCGGCACACATTGAAATACACAGTCGAATCTCGATAATTCGAACTCGAAGGGGCCCGAAAATTTGTTCGAATTAAAAGAAGTTTGAATGAAAAGAAGGAGGCATTTTTGAAGTATTCGTGCACCATAGCACGATGCACGAACGGTGAGAGTCGTGAAAAATCGCGGCGCGCAAGCGCATAGCAAGCGAGGGCCACGAAACTGCCAACGCCGACTAACGCTCGCTTCCCGATAACGGCAGAAAACGAAGCTTCAGGGAGCAGGCGGCGCCGGCACACGGGTGTGTGCGGAGACCGTCGAAGGTGAGGGAGGAGGGCGGCAGGGAATCGGATTTGGCCTCTGCAACTCCGACGCTTCGGTAGCTTCCCTCGCCCTCCCCCTCAACTCTCTCGTAGCTCTGTCACCTTCGACTGTCTCCGTGCGCGCCCGCCGCCGTGCTGGCGCCGGCTAAGCCCGCTCCTAAGTTTCGTTTTCTGCTGTTATTGGGAAGCGAGCGTTCGCCGGCGTAAGTAGTTTCGTTGGCCGGACTGCGCCTCCGCCGCTGCTTCCCTCTGCGCTGCAGCCGCAGCGTGCAAGGTCAACATGTGACTAGAAAATAGAGGAAGCATAAAGGAGAAGGGTTCACTGCCATTTTCTCCGCGTGGTTGAGACGTCGGCACTCGAGTGTACTAGAATACGGTTGTCTAGAACACTCTAGTTGGCACGTACACGCATGTGCCGGCGTGATGCAGAAACGGTGACGTTGCAATTTGAAAGAGGGTGAAATTTCTGCTGTGGGTTCTTTTTTCCCCCTTCCGTCGCGCGCGGCATTGAGGGGTCTCTCCTGAGCTTTTGCTCTATGGCGGTGTCGGAGCAATGCCGGTCGGAGGCGCCACTGCGTGACTTGGCGCGCTGCTAAGAGCATTGTCCGTGCGCGGTATGTTCGAATTACTGGGCGTTTTCGCCGATTGGAATACATGCAAGTTTGACCGGCAATAAACCGGCAGTTCGAATTAACGAGATTCGACTATACACTGCGGCGCTTTGCTGTGAACGATTTGGCCCGATTTTATGGTAATGAAACGCACTGACTCCACTAAACTGATTGGGAGGTGCGTTTATTATGCGGGGTAAATTTTATGGGAACTTCTTCGAAACGGCAAAAATTGAAAAGTACAATGGTAGTGATTTGGAAAATGCATTAGGTAACTTATCATTGCAGTAAAAGTGCACATATACTATTTGCAAACCGTAACAGCGTTGTTATTGCACTTCACTCCACATCGGAACCACCAGACCTGTCGTCTTGGTCGCTGGCCGCTTTATCCACATCGTGGATCCACAACAGCTCGTCCTCGCAGCCGCTTCCGGCCGTCTGCCGTTATTGCAAGCATCACGTTGAAGCGCTGCTTTTCAGCACCTGTTGTTGTGACAACCACGCTGCGTGTGTCCCTTTCCTTGACTGTCCTGCTCATCGTCATGTCAAAGTTTATCGGTGCCTGATAAGCTCTCTGTCCCGCAATAGGCATATAGCTCTACTTGGGGCCCATTGCACACAGAAAAACCAAAGATGGGCACAAAAACAAGCAACAGACACGCGAATTCGACACTATGCCAGCTCACTATGCCATCGAAGTGCCGGCCACTCCAGCCACCCCTTCTGCACTTGGACTCTCCCGTGTGCCGCGCCCCCGTGCCTGGCTACGCATTGCGCACGCGCTCTCTGCAATTTTGTTCGAGTAAAGTATGTAAACTGCGTAAGGTAACTGTTGCAGAGAGCCAGCTACGGCTTTTCTCTCTCTAGAGTCTGCAAGGTGCCTTTGCGCAGGGACTGGTGGCAAAGTTCTGGTGAGAACAGGCTGAGCGTTATCATGGTTGCTGTTTCCGTCAGCTACCGTGATAACACGCAGCCTGTTCTTACCGCATGCTTACCGCCAGTGTTCTCTTGTCAAGGCTTTGCCATCAGCTTCTCAGTCATCAAACCCACTGCTCCTGCCGGTGTGCTGCCACGGCATGTTTGCCGCTAGCGTGGATGTGTAGCCTACAGAAGTTAGCTGCAGCATTTTGTTTACGTGATCTCGGCATTCTCACGTGGCACCATTATTAAGTATTCCCAACGCAGCGATGGGCATTGAGATTAAGTGCGCTTGCTTTAAGCACATGTGCGAGAGTAAAGGATTCTAGTCTCCCGGAAAACTACAGCGCGGCCGTTTGATTGTGGGACTGCACAGTAGCAAAGATTGGGGTGCATTCATTACACGAGGAAAAAAAAAACTGATTTTTCACGATGAATCTGGGGGTGTGTTCATTATGCGAGTAAATTCGGTATATGTTGCCCTCCAATGCCACATCCTCGCACGCAATGCACTGAAAAATTCTTATTACTTGAAAGAAGCACAACTGCCATTCAATGGGATGCGGGCACTCAGCCAAACAACATGCTTTTCGGCACTTCCTTCGGGTTTTTGTGCATGTGTCGCTGGCGTTCCGCCTGCTCTGCTAAAATTGTTGTGCAACTTAAGGGGCGACCTGGGTTCCGCATAAAACACTTTTGTTATTGACTCTAGACACATGAAATTTTCAGGTAATATTCAACCTTGTGTGCTGATTACAAATATGCAGTTAGTTTTTTTTTTTCAAGTGAAAAAGCATCTTGACCCCCCCAGGTCCCCCCCCCCCCCCCCCAAAAAAAAAAAAAAAAAAAAAACAGTTCCAATTATTTATGTGTTATAAATTTGGGGTGTGACTTGCCAAAAATGTACTGCACCAAGAGAGATAAAATTAAGCAGGTATCTTCCTGAACGTTCAAAGAGTGCAAGTTTGCATTTTAATGTTTATAACTGTATTTTAGCTGAAGTTATAAAATTCTAGAGTTGCAACTTTGCAAATGTTAATTTTATTGGAGATTTCTACAAGATTTCAAAATGTTGCAGTGTCCTAAAACACTATATCATAGCTTTTGTGCACTCTCTGACTCTCTAGCATTCAGGCAAAAATAAATTAAGAGAATTTAATGAGTAACAGTGGACAGTGCTGCTCCCAAAATTTTAACTTGGAAAAATATTTTTTTGAGAAAATTGCAAAAGGTTAGATTGCAAAAATGTCATTTTATGCTACAAAACCAGGTAGTTTTCTTCTGAAGCAGCATTGAAGGCTCGTTTTGGCAGGAAAGCAAGCTGCAAACATGCTCTTTCATACAAGACCGAGATGGCCTGGCTATGATAGACGGTTTTGGAATGGCGAATGACCAAAAAATGGGTCATGTCAGCACTTTCATGGACAAAACTGAACGTTTCATTGGAGAAATACAGTGTTTTCATCCTCAACGATGTGTCATTTTTTTGCCAACAGGTGCGCCCTGGTTTGGGGATTAGAAAAATAATAAAAATGAGAACTTTGAATTTTTTCTCGCCAGGACCCATGTGCCCCCTTAATTATTACTGCATTCTCTGCGAATGTCTTACTGGTTATAAAAAAGTCGGCATCCCTGCAGAATAAAGTTAAAGTAGCAAGGTAATGTGCACTTTACATAACGAATATTAGGCATACATCTCCCTTTCCTTTTTTAAATTAAAATGCAAACAGCTAATGAGTTCAATTAAACAAGCCAGGCCACTGTGAGTGACCGCACATTAGCAGGATCGCCAGATTGCTTCAGAGAATATTTTTGTCGCAGTGGCACTAAAACGCGTAATTTAAGCGCTATGCTGCCCTTGCATAGTTATGCGCGAAGTTGTAAGTACTTATTTGACCTTTGGGGGTGCATCACCTTGGCTGAAATTACCAGAAATGATTTGGAATTGTTTTCTTAAAACAGACAAGCTGGATTGTGGAACAGCTTCTGTTCATTGCTATAAGACCAAGGGAAACTGGTGGTGCTGTGTCTTTCAATTTTTTTCTACTGTGTGGTTTGCATGTTGTGTTAAAAGGATTTTTGTGCGAATATTGCCAATTGATTTCTGTCAAGCAGCTTCCACGTAGAAGCGTCTGCATATTCACGTCAGGGGTGGTACAGCTGCATCAATTGCACTGATTGTGCTGCATTTGAGTCTAAAAGCGACTACCAAGTACAAGTGTTTAGGCCAGTTTTGGAGGGTAAGGGCAGCAAGGTAAATAGCCTGGGATTCCTGATATCCTCAGGATATCAGGAGTCGCCACAGTCGTTGAGCATCGCACCACTCCAGCCTGCGTTCCGCTGCATTCACATGCGATAATGAACAATGGTATTAGCATGTCCACTAACTCGTGTTCATGTTTTTTGGGAACCTATGAGTTTCTTCATACTTATCTGGCTGGTAGACCAAACACGCTGTGCTGGCTCGGTCATCCGCTCTAACCCTGCATCAGGAGACACCTGTTAACACTCACTCAATGTGTTTATTTTATATGTGCGACGTTTTTGCTTACGGTGGTGTGAGTGCACATTGTCAAAAGGAAATTTGACAGCTTTGAATGGGCTCTGCGTCGCTTATGAGGAACACTGTAGCAGTGCACAAGTTCTATTTCAGACTAAGGACATTTCGTGTAAATCATTTTAAGCACCCATGTTCGAAGAATGTTACTGCTTTTGTCGAATGCTAATATTTTCTCGCCAGATGCTCTAGGTACTAGTAGCACCACAGGGACAATAAAGAGGTTTATATAATGAGAGTCTCTTTGATACAAACTGCTATTTCTGAGTTACTGCATTGCAACTGCGTTAAACACAGTTAAAACAAGTTGGTAGAGGCTTCGCAGCAATTAATTTTTTTTTTTTTTCATGTGGTGGCCGTGACGTCTATATCATTAAGCCATAAAAATAACATGCTGAATGTGGAAACCAAACAGAAAGGAGCGAAGTGCATGAACCTGTTTATGCCAATCGAGACTGATAATGCGCGTAAGAATTGGCACTGCAAACATGACTGGTTTGATTGCGTACTGCAAATGTTGGCTGTGGTTAGTCACTGGCATGCGCTGGTGATGCCGATATGGAGATTCAGTACAGCAGCAAGCGTGCCCAGTCATTCACAGTGCGAATGTCAAAGCTACTCTGGCGCCATCTCGTAGTCATCGTCGCTGCACCCTCCTCTCTGCTTTCCTCCTCAATTCTTTCATCCCCTGCTGCGATCTGCAATCACTTTCATCTTTTGCTCTGCTTGTTCACTCGGTTATGCTGATGCTTGCCGTAGAAACGGCTGCTCTAAAAATAGTGAGCAAGAGAGACAGAAGAAAAAAATGCCAGTGCGTTCGCCATAGCTTTCGACTGGAATTTCAGTTCGTGTTTAGGCGTCATACTGCTGCAATATGAAACAGGAATGCAGAAACAGGTATTTTGTCCAAAACCATAAATTGCGCTCACTTTCTTCATTAAGCTCCATATTTGGAGTGTTCTGCTCCAAATGAACCGCTGCCAATTAAAAATTTGCGGCTCTACAAAATGTTCACCCCCCCCCCCCCCCCCCAGTATTGTGCTCCAAATTCAAAATATGCTGCTCCAACACTAAGATTTTTCTGCTCCAGAAATTACTACAAAAGCGGTTACAGCTGTCCCACCCCTGTCATGGGTCAGCAATAGCATAGGTGCTGGTTGACAAAGCTTTATTGCATTCACTCAAAAACATTTTGTTTTATACAGTATATAGTGGAATCTCGATGATACGATCACGGCTAATACGAATTTCCGGATGATACGAATTTTTCTTAGGTCCCGGCTGAGCCCCATTACTGTGCAACGTTCTAGAGAACGGTTACTATAAATCGACTTTTGACCCGCGTCAGTTGATACGAATAAACGCAGTCCCACCGGCGGCCGCGAAAGAGAACAGCGCACAGTCACGCGCTTTCTCTCTTTCTCTTTTGGTGCGGAGGCGCGGTTGCGGCGCCGGACAGCGCGGAGGCCGCGACTGGGCACGAAGAGTTTGAAGCGGTGGCGCTTTTGTTGCTTTAGTGCTTTTCCTTTTGCATGGGGCGTGGGAAAGCGCGGCCGCCGCAGCGAGCGAAGGTTCGTGCGGTCTATCGCTTCAACAGAAACTAAGCGGCGTAAGGGCACAGTGCTTGCAAAGGTCAGAGCTGTGTGGAGATCACTTTCAAGATACGGTGTGCGCGACAACACGGACAGCCGGCACAGGCGCAAATACAAGAACGCATTTGTTGGCAGAGTAGAAGCCGCCCTCCCTCCCTCGCTTACTTTGCGCTTTGCTCCTTTCGCGTGGGAGATTGCGTCGCTAGTTACCCTTGCGCCCAGTTGCAAGATACGCATTTGGTGCCGCAGCCACAGCGTCGCCCCCCCTTCCCCCCCTCTTTCCCATACCCCCACGGCCTTTCGCGCGACGAAAATCACGTTCGCTCTCCGTGAAGGCGCGCGCTTTCACTCGCATATACGGCGCACGGGGACGATTTTATCGCCCTTGGACTCATGCTCCATGTCTCATGCTCTTCCTCCGCATCGCCGTCGTTGATCTCCTCTCCCATCGGTGGGCTCACCTCGTTGAGAAGCGTACTCGCTGCCGCCCTTGTTGGCGAGATTTTCCCGCAGAAGCCGCATTATAACCAGTATTTCGTCTCGCGCGACTGCACTGTAAGCGGTATGCGTATACATGGAGTTCTATGGGAGGGTAAACGGGAGTCGGGAAAGGCCGCGTTGTAGCCAGTTCTGCACTATAAACGGTTACGTTATAAGTGGTCTATACTGTAAATGCTCTTTACGTGCGTGTGCCTGAGTGAGTTCACCTCTGACTCTTTAATTTGGTTAGTTTTAATTGTGTTTCGAAGATACGAATTTCGCCTAATACGAATATTTTTCGTGACCCCGTGAGATTCATATCATCGAGATTCCACTGTATTTAAAAAAAGATTAATATTAGTCAACGTAATATTGACATGATTTTTAAGGTGTGAAGTTAGAGGCTTTAATGATTAAGTGCTGTGGACCTAGGCAGTGTAGTGTTCCTTTAATGTGGTTTTTCTATTTTTTAAAGCGAAAGTTTCTTTGCCTACCTTCTTGGGATTTGATGTGGGTCTTGTTCTCACCAAGTGGGCTCAGTGGGGATTTAACACAAGTGGTTGCTCAAAAAAACTAATTGTGTCCAATGGTGGAATTTTAACCAAGGTTTCCAAGCACAATAGCCCGATGGTTCCGCATGCTTATAGTTCTCGGCTTTACCACTCTTTGCTCGTGGTAGCTAGTGCTTTGAGACGATTGAAATGTGCCTTGCTGCATACACGTGCGAGTTCATCCATAGGTGCTTCTATAAATCATCTTGACTTGTGAATGCACTCTGAAGAATCGCAGGGCCACAGTAGTGTGTCGCAGACACTGGTGGAAACGAACACATGGCGCTGGATATTTCAATGGCTCAGGATTACTTGCCTTTATTACTCTTTTTCGCTTGTGGTAGCTAGCACTTGGAGACAATAGGAATGCTCATTTGCTCTAGTAAGGTGATAAATATTAAGTTATGAGACCAAATGATTCTTTGCTTACATTGATTCCCACGATGCATGGGATCTGCATAATTTTTTTTTTTTTTGTTTGTCAGCCTGGAATTCACGACATGCAACAAAGGAAAAAAGATAGTGCTGCAAAAAACTATTTGCCCTGAGGTTGGCCTAGAGTTGGCAACACTGTCACCACATTAGTGTGAATTGGAGTGTGGCAACACCCATTGAAATGCATTCGCACTCAGCGACGCAGTCAATTTCGGCACTTCCTTCGTGCTTGTTGTGTATGCTCAGCTTGCATTCTACATAATCAGTTCACATTGTGCAATTTAACTAAGACTGCATTTTCAGCTAATCTTGTACTGGTATGCAAATACACCGGTATTATACAACAAAGTTAATTGCTTGTATGCTTGCATCTGCGTATGTTCATTTTTTAGTGAAATGCGGAGTTCAGAATACAGTTTCTGAGTTTAGTTAAACACGCTGTCACTGTGAGTGGACTGCATATTAACAGGGTTGCCAGGTTGTTTCACAGGCAGTTTTTTGTTATAGCAGTAACAGTAAAAAAACAATTTTTAAGCACGAAGGTGTCTTTACCTGGTTAGGCACACAATGGCGCTAAAAAACTTTGGTGATTAACATGTTCACTTCAGCAGCCGTTTTGGAAGTCCCAATTCCTGTGCATCGTGACCCACCAGTAAGTCGCTTGTTATGTCCCTCTGGTGGGTCGTGGGTCCCTTGCATCGTGACCCACCTGTGAGTAACCAGGGAGTTGTGGTCCTTTAAAACTTCCTCAAGGTGTAGAGAAATGGCGGCACAAAGCATCAGATGAGGAGCAACAATGATCTTCTCTCTCCATTGATTAATACATGATGTCACTTGTGCACTGCAGGAAAGTCCTGCACAGCCTACAATGTGAGGATAACTGCCATGACCCACGCCGCAGTGAACATGTTTCAAGAGCCATATAGAGTAGCATGCCTTCTTTAATTATGGAGATAATAATGGCCACTGTCTTCTGTCAAGATAATACCACTATTTTCAGCAGTGAAAAAAGATTAATAGCCACAGGCAACTCACTCTTATTTATTTATTTATTTTCGTTCTTTCTCTTTCTTTTTATTCTTTACTCTTATGATGTACTGCATCTAATGATTGCATGTCATACATGTTAACTCTTCGAGGGCCACCGCCGTATATGCACAGCGGCAGAAAGAGATCCCAAGTAGTCATGGCCGAACATGTACGGCAATGACCAAATGTGTGAAAGAAAAAAAGAAATGTATGAGCTGTATCAAGGACGCAGCCGCAGGGGGTGTATGGGCACAACAGTACAGAAATGACATGTTACATGTATTCACACATTAGAAAGCTTTCATGTCTAACTTACGCTAATGGGGTTCTTATGGTCTAATTTTCCTATTGTGCTTGCTCCCTATTCGTAGTGGGCCCATCTGTTTTGCAAAGGCTGTTTGAGCACTAGGGTAAAGAAATGATCCCCCCTACTGGCGGTGTCCGAGACTTAGATGAGCAAGTGTGAAATATCTGCAGTAAATTGTACACTTGTAGGCCGTATAACTTCTGCTGAGCACTCTTTTACTATGGCGTAATGAGCTCTCTCAAACACAATAATTTCTGCTCAGATGGACAAACGTACTGCCGAGCTGTGCCTCTCTGAATGCTGCGAGCGAGACTTCATTTTGTTCCGATTGCATCATGCATGGAGCGCCAACAGCTCCATCTACGCACATGACGCATGCATGATCGAGTAATGGCTTCTTTCCTCTACACAATGATACCCAAATGCTCACAGTAATTAAAAAAATGTTTGTCGCGTTATTGTCTCGGAAAAAAAATTATTTCCCTTTTATTTCTCGAAATACCTTAGGTCACTCTGAAGAATTTAAATCTACAATAAAAAAAAATTGTGCGGGTTCCATGCACTGTGGGAATCAATGTAAGGGAAGCTTTTTATGCTGTTTGTGTTGATTGGCAATAATTGGCGGTGATGTTTATTGCAAATGTTTAAGCTGTTCAGCGTTTAGTGCAATGTGAGAGTGGTGAGTTGATGTTAAACGTTACCTTGTGTGCACCACTTATGTTTGTTTACATAGTACACAACACACTGCGAGACGTGTTTGCTTGAGCCATTGTTGTATGCCATTGTTCGTTGCCTGTGAGAAGATCAGCACTATCATTGCCTCGCATGCTGCATCGCATCAATGCAGAATCGTTAAACTTTAATTAAATTAGGTGGCTTTACATGCCAAACTCGCAATCTGGTTGTAAGGCACGCGGTAGTGGGGACAACGGATTAATTTTGACCACCTTGGATTCTTTAACATGCACCTAAATCAAATTACACGAGCATGTTTGCATTTCACCCCCATCGAAATGCGGCTGCCAGGGTCAGGATTGAACCCGTGGCCTTTAGCAACGCCGTAGCCACAAAACTACTGTGGTGGGCACAGAAGTGTTCATTTGATGGGCAGCCGCTTCTGTAGTGTCATCTAGACACTGCAGTGCTTTACCGTGGCTTTGCGTCTGCACATCCTGGGTCAGTTGCCTGCTTGACAAATTTGCACGATGTTAATTTTTCAGAAATAGCAGCATACCACACCTTGAATTTAAATTTAATCAGTTTGTCCACAACTGCTGCCGGTATCTAGTAATAGCGTTTCTCTACTTTCTTACGTCGCCTAGGCGACTCCCTGTCCCGCACTCCCCCCATGTATGCAAGCTGCCACTGAGCGAAGAGTGGCAAGGCTGTTATTCACTCGCTTCGTGACTGCGTCGGTTCTACCCATTCTACCCATTCTCTGCCTTCTCTCTCTGCCTCCTCTCTACCCATCTATCTACCTTCCCTCTGGACTGCTGCGCGTTAGTTCAAAGGTAAGCGCTGCAGCTTCTGCAATGCTTTTTGTGGGGGCCTCTCGGATAATCGGATAATTGCGACAATCTAGAGGGTATTGTGGCGATGCACTAGAAAGGTTCAAACGAGTTTCTTGCATCACCTTTCCTCTCTGCAGTGGACCTGCAATGTATATACATGCTCTGAACCCCCCCCCCCCCCCCCCATGTGGTGTTTGCCAGACAGCAACAGCAGCAGTGGAAACGTCGAAGGAAGAGGCAAAGAAAGCTTCGTTTTAAAGACTGATCCTGGGGGCATGCATATCGTGAAAAAAAATTGACTTTAAAGGGTTGATGCGATACTATTTCATTTCGACTGCCATTTTTAGCATAATTTATGTAACACAATGAATCCTCTGTAATGATATTGGAACCACATTCTCTAAATTCAGCAAAGGGATTGAGGTCGTACTGCACCCTAGCTCTAGTTTTGTAGCCTGTAAACATCAAATTATTGAACTATAAGTGTAAGATCAAGCGCATCAAGCAAAACATGAGTGTTTTTTCCTACTGATGAGCGATTTTCACACCACCTGATAAGTGTTTTGTGGTTTCACAAGGATTTTGGAACATTGAACATGTTGCAGTAAGGTGTCGCTAAAATATTGTATTGACGTCCTGCAGTAACGACATCATTCATTGAGTGCTTTACAGTGTGAGGTTCTTAAAGCACAAAGAAGCAGTGTAACTAATAATTGCGCGCAACTGAGTATGCAATCACACAGCATGCACTGAACACAGGCAGTCAGAACTTACACAAAACAGGGAGTTAAAGTGTCAGCTAGAAAAAACCAAATACAAAACGATTTTTTTGAAGTGACTGATATTATAGGAACCAAGGTAAGGCAAATGCTTCAGCACGGTTGTTAGCAAACATGCACAAGGACGGTGCATGACAAATCGTTTCTATTCATCGTCAAAAAATTAAAACTTGCAGGTGTGCTTTATGGGTTTCTCATGCTTGTCATGCCAAGGATTAAATTGTGTACCCTGTGTGCCTCAAAATGTATCATCAGAGCTAAAGAGTTCGTAATAATTTTTCTCATTTGGCACAACACTAATGCGTTTTATTTCTCGTTTTTTCTACTTTAAAGGCACACCTAAGTCACAGCGTCTTCCAGCAGTCACTTTTTGCATGCTGCTTGGAGATCGTGATGTTCTGCTACAACTCGCAACGGTAATTGTTTTCTTCATTCATTTGCTGATTTGATACCAGGAAAGGAATGTTGGGTTTATGCATGTTGTCCCAGCTAACTTGAGCCAGTGTTTTGAAAAAAAAAAAAAATATACGAAAGCAATGCAGGTGACCTCCATTAATTTGACCTTGACGGGACTGGCGGAATTTATCAAGTTATCTGGCACATAAAAAAAAAAGAAATATTGCTACAGCGTGTTGTATTTGGTCGTTTGAGCGAGGCGTGCTGTGAATCCAATCGGTCAGCGCTGCAACTGCTGCCATAAATATAATCTGTAAATAGTTTCTCGTTTAATTGACTCGTCCTTCTTGTAACGATATAAAAGGGAGAGGCAGAAAAAATATCTAAAGACATTGCTGCCTCATTTGGAATTTTTTATCCAGTTCTAGTGTACCCAGTTTTTATGGGTTCATTGTAGAAAAGAATGTGCACCTAAATCTAACGTGCACCCGATAAACAAAAGAAAACATCTAGCGTGCCTCTGATTTTGACAATCAGGAATATCAAATCATCACATCAAAGGGGAATTTTATTGCACAATAATATGAAAAATGCCTAGTAAGATATATTTGGTCCGATGAATAAGATAAAACCAGGGGTTAATTTTGCAAAACAGAAATTTTGTAACACCTAATGTCCATCATCGTCAATCTAGAGAGCTTCTTATTGCTGTCTATGGACCACAAAATGTTGCCATCATTGAGGTCCATTTTGTTTGATATTCTGCATTGCTTGAAGCACTATGCTACACTTATAAACAGGATGGTGCCTAACACGTAGGTTAACCACTTCGCCAATTCATCTTGCGAAGCACTGAAGGAGTGACATGACTGTGTTACCGCTAGCTTAGCATGTAAAACATCTTTTGAATGAGCTTCCATAATTCAAGTCTCAAAGTGCCGCATTGTTGTCGCCATTCTACATGCAAAATTGTTCTGCCACTATCATGTGATGACAGTTGTAGATGCTGGCTCTGACAGTAGACTGTTGCTAATGCTGTGAATGCAGTTTCAGTTTTGTGTCTGATTACAGAATCAAATAAATACTAATCATTAATTGTGATCTGCTGTTTTCATTTAGAAACTTTCCAAATACAGGCCGAAATCGGCACTTTAGGCTGGAGATAACGGTGTCTTTGAAACATTCACTGACCGCTAGCACTGCAAAGGTAGATGCTGCAGCTATTGTGGTAACGATTGGGGCCACTGTTGGGATCAGGCACATGCATGCTGCCCAGCCATGTTTGAATGATCAAGCTAGGGCCAATTTCAGGAATTTAATAATGGAAATTTTGGCTCGTAGAAATGTATCTGTGCCAGAATAGGTGTGATGGTCTTGATTGAATCAACCGAAAACTTAAATTAACTGGTGTAGAATTAACAGAAGTATACTGCATACATATAAGGACCGATGCTGTTTGGTCATCAGCTGTCTTTCGCCACAATAAGTATTTTTATATATTAACTACTACTTTGCTTTTTAGAGTAGAATAATTAAGCAGCAGCCTAACTCTTAAGTTAAAAGCGTTTCATTCTATAGGAAAGTTGTCATTGCGTCATAAAACATTCCATTAAGTTTTCAGCATGCCATGTCCGGTGTAATTACTTTTTTCTTGCTTTACTCCTAGCGCGTGAAATGAGAAAAGTATTGTGTAATTATGTGCCCGTGTGCTGAAACATCAGCAGTCACAACTGTGATTTGAAAGAACTAACGACACTCATTGCCTGACAAATTTTATGAATTGAAAGAGGTTGAACGCTGTGGTTGGCGAAAGTATGTGAGGTCATGTCAAGCCGTGGTTTAGCTGAAAGGAATTGTGTTGGTACCCGTGTGCCGCCCCTGTGCCTGTACTTATTGAATGCAGTTATTTATTTACGGAATTCTTTACTCATGAATTTGGATGCACCAAAAGATAGTGCCAATGCAAGGAAAGCTTGATGTGCAGCAATGCTAGAAGTTGAGACTGCTTCCATTTCTTGCAGCGCAGTGACTGTGACATAGTAAAATTCTTGTCATTTAATGCCTATACAATGTTGATGTATCTTGCTATACAGAGATTTTCCTTGGATCTTGGAAGTCTTCAATTTGATGCCTTACAACTTCTACAAGATCATTGAGCCTTTAATCCGTGCTGAGGAGGGCTTGTGGCGAGAAGTGGTGAAGCACCTTAATCATGTAAGATTATTATTTTGCACCGTGCTTTAAGGAGGCCTTTCTACTGGGTTCTGACAATTGCTTTGTTGTGCAGATCGAGGAGCAAATCCTGGAGTGTCTCTCTTGGAAGGATGACTCACCTCTGTGGGATGCTATTGAGCATTCTGAACAGCCCGTACCTATGTGCAAAGAGGTCTGTTGTGATGTATTCATGCTGTGCTACCCAATGCATTAAGTGAAGTGTAATTGATTGGCTTGGTAAACATGTGCACTAGGAAGTAGGTTATGGTGGGCGGTTAATTATGCATGCTGGGAGAAGCTTCACATACTGATTTTGGACAGTAATGCCACGGATGCTATTTCCGAGGACTAAGTACTGATGCTGCACCTTGTCAATTTCTGTGTTCTTAGGGCAAGTTCGATTGTAGTGAGCTTTTCTTATAGCAAACAATTTTTCTATATTTAAATAATGTAAATTGGTTCAAAGTTAAATTTTGTTCTTGCTTTCTAGAAGCTTGGCATAGCTTTAAAATGCAGAATCTGCATTACATATTGTAACGATGCTATGTTGGCCACTCAGGTATTGCTTCAGCGGCAGATTGAGACGTTCCAGGAAACTGATGGAAATGATATCGGTGAACCACATACGCCTGTTGCCCATTTGCCGCTGAAGGGTCCAAGAGGTGACCAGGATGGTTCCTTATCAAACAGGAAGGGTAAATACCTTTGGGCGTGTTTTCAAGACTTTACCCTTGGCGTGGTCTTGTGATTCTGCATGCTGTCTGTTGCCTGCCAGAAAGATGTTATAATCTGCCTTGATAATGTGTAGTTGCTTATGACATGAATATTGTATTGTGATGTGTCACTTGTTACTTAAGTGCTTGATTTGCTACCATGCTTCTTAACCCCCTTTCATGTTTTTTTTTTTTTTCCCCTCACTGATTTTAAATGAGGACATATTATTCTTCTGAGCCTGCCAGCATTTATCCCCTATATTGGGGCCCTTGTCTCTACATTCTTCTGCATGTTTAAGTTTTTGTGTTGTGTTACAGTAAATAATAACAATAAAAAAAAAACACATTTAGACACTTTAAAGCATATTGTAAAAAACGTCATGGGCACAGCATATGCTGCATTCCAACTATCATGCACCAAGATTTAAAAGTATGCAAATGCCACATAGCTGGACAGAACCAAGGTAATGTTGTTCGCCGTTGCTTGGAGATGCTCAGAATATTTTCTGCTTTCTGCCAAATTACATAATTCAATCCTAAATAATTAAGCTCAAATATTATAATTAGATGAAAAGTGTGAATGAGAAAATTGTAGAGCAGCATGACAAGCTCCCGATAATGCTTTCTGTTGCTTAATACGTGCTACGTAAAAGTATTTATCCGAGCGTGAGAGAAGCCTGCGAATACAAGCAAAATTGCCATGCGACTAGGTGCTCGAGGCACTTTGTGTGTATTCGCGGGCTTCTTTCACGCTCGGGAAAACACTGTTATGTAGCACGTATTGAGCAACAGAAAGCTGTATCGGGAGTTTTTCATGTTGCTCTATCATTTTTTCAGTGACACTTTTCATCTAATTATAATATTTGAGAAGTTGATTAATTAACTGAGACTAATTATGTAATTAGGTGGAATGCAAGCAATAATCTGAGTATCTGCAAGTGACGGCAAACAGCATTACCTTAGTTCTGTCCAGCAACGTGGTATATGCATATTTTGAAATCTTGGTGCATGATATTTGGGACACCCTGTATACATAATCCTTATAGTATTACAGGGTGTTTCAGCTAACTTTAGCCAAGTATTAAAAATACAAACATAGGCGCTATGTGTGTCGTATTAGTGCAGTTTTGTTCTGAGCCGTATGGAGCACGTCATGATATTCTTATCAATCCGCCAAGCTGGGTAATTAACAGATTACTCAATTAACTTTTTAATTATTAACTCTAGCAAAAAATCCTCAATAGAAATGTTGTAGCGCTTGTTCGAAAACATTGGATTATTTCATCTCTGCTAAGATAACTGCCCTGATTAATGTTTTTTCAGCGTTTCTTTAAAGTGTGCGAAATTGAAAAAATACCATGTGACTGCCGGCTAATGTGCCGCACCTTCAGTGCTCTCAAATGTGAGATGAATGAATTAGCAAAAGCTGCTCCACGCACAGAGGTTGTGTACGCAGGCTATCGGTGACTGCGATAGGTGTTAAGTGACAAAAGGGGCGTTACTTTGAAAAAAATGCAACAAAAAAGGGGCCGCCACGTGCGAATGCGATTCAGGACCGGAAGCAGCATTTGACGCAGCGCAGGCATTTTTTCTTTTCTTTTCGGACTAATCAAGAAACGATGGAGGGGGAGGGTGACAGTGTGATGAACGACGGATATAAAAACCATGATCGCAGTCAAAATTAATCCGGAGCCCTCCACTACGGTGTGCCTCATAATTGGAACTGGTTTTGGCACGTAAAACCCCAGAAAGGAGAATGTTTGTATTTTTAATACTTGGCTAAAGTTAGCTGAAACACCCTGTATAGTGGATTGCTTTGCTAGTACAGTCAAACCTCGTTATAATGAAACAGGATATAAATAAATAATGGATATAACAAAGTAAATGAAATTCTCCTTGAAATCCCCATACTGATTCAAAGTGCAGTACATGATATAATGGATATAACAAAGTACGAATTCTGGCTGCCCCCTGTTGACTTCGTTATAATGAGATTTCACTGTACTTCACTTAAAGCCATACTGCACATGGTTATCACTCGAACTGCATCCTTGGCAGCCTTAGCGTTCCTTTTTTGGGCTTGCCATTGCAGTTGCACCCAAGTGTAAAATCAATTTGGCAGTCTGTGAAAGGAGCAATGGTGTCCATGCTATATTTTCTTCCAAATTATTTTAATGATTAAATGTTGTAACCATGTATGATTTTGTGTGAAACTGATAGGATGAGCCTTTTTATCAGAGAAATGTGGTGCAGTACTACTGTTCTACTTGGCCAGATGTACCTGTGCAAAGCAATTTCTTGTAGGATCGTACTAAAAAACATGAGAGGGGATTAAAGAGGAACGCTGATGTTATGCACCGGCTGTCAGGATATTGTTCTTACTCTCTGTGGTATTGTGTGAATGTTGTACAGCATGTGTTCTTTTGGTATGCTACTGTGCTGATTGCATACATATGTTTAGCATAGGGAAGGAAAAAGGGGATCTTTTAGTGGGGACCAGGAAGTTTCTGTGTACCTTCTTATGTGAGGCATGCATGGCTGATGTGACATTACCCATCTTGTGAGGAACTCCTCCTGCCAGCCTTCAGAGCATTGTGGATGGGACTACATCAGCGCTGGACAGGCAGTTTGTGGCCTTGCCTGGTCTCTGTGTCTTTGACATGGCGGCATTTGATGCAGACGTGCCACTTTCACCTGTGTCGGTGGCGGAGCGGTTCCAGTCTCCAGGCAGTGCAGTGCGTCGCAGGCTATTTGCGCCCAACAGCACAGGAGGTGGTGCTAGCGCCCCCTTACAGCAGAGCCCCCGGGTGGAGTCGGGCGCCACGGGCCAGACGCGCACCGTGTCCATCACGGTGCAGCGTGAGTGCCTCGCATTTTTCTTAAGCCCCTGTCCCCCTGAACCCCACATGTAGCGTGTAGTCAGTGCGCATATGGTACTGTGTGGCCAGGTATCATTGCTATCTTGCAGCACTACGTGTTGGGGACACTGCAGGACTTGACCTGAATGGCAACATACTCAATTAAAACCCATTTTCTACCAAAGCCAGCATCCAGAATTGAACTGCTGGCAGTCAGCTGTTCGATTCTTCAGTTCGTTAGTAGTTTCTTGGTCTTTCACTTGATTGGTCATAAGTGGCAACATATCTGTATTCTTTGGTACTATCTATATGTAGTCATATTCATATGGAACACAACATTCAGCTTGTTTCAAGGCTTTTTGTGTCAATTTCTCCCTGTTACTATAACTGTTCACTACGGTAAAACCTCTTTAATTAGAATTTCACAGGCATAAAAAAAAGACAAAAAAAAAGTTGGAATGAACAAAATGTTGGATTATCAAGAGTATTAAAAAAAAAAATCCTTACTACACCAATCCACCTTTATTTACTGAATAAATGTGGAACCCTTGCTTCTGTTTCGCACAGGCCACAGTAGTAGTAGTAGTAGTAGTAGTAGTAGTAGTAGTAGTAGTAGTAGTAGTAGTAGTAGTACAAAATTTTATTTGTTGTTTTGTAATGAAATCCCAGAGGGTAGAGCCCTCACTCAATCCAGAGCCCCATTTGCTGCTATCTGGCTGGCCCGGTCTATCAGGTATCGCTGGTCATCCATATACCCTTAGGTCATGGTAATCTATTTTCATTCTTGACAGCTTCCGCTGCGTTTGGCATTGCGTGCACATTGCACCGAGTCAAAACAAATTAGTGCTTGCCTTAACCGTTGCGGAATGAAACGTCGCTATTGATGCGATCATGGATGGCGACTATGCAATTCTGAAGGCATGTGGCAAACGCAAATGTAGAATAAAGGTTGTAAAGGTACAATTAGGCACAAAGCATTCTGGCGTTCCTGCCGTTTCCCTACAGTTCCCGCTGGTGACTATGGCGATGTGGACTCCACTGCTTCATTTCGGTTGGACGCTAGTGACGCTTTTCTTTTTTGCACTGCACATTTGCGGCGCTCGCCGTGCTCTGATGGTTGCCCGAATTAACCAGTGTGCAGTCAAATAAATTGGATTAACGATAGTTTGATGCCATTGAATAATGCATATGCCTGCTGGTACAAAAGAACGAGTCCGAGTTATCCGATTTTCCGAATTAACGAGGGTCGAATTAATGAAATCTTGCTGTAAATGTAAAGGTGGCATCATTTGAGTGTCCTTTTCAGTGAGCAAATAAACTTTTTTTTTGACAGTTTAAACACTCTTCTTTGTGTGAGGCTCATAAATCGGAATAATTAGCGGATAGTCACTCATACTCGCCAATATTTTCTCGGGCTATGTACTCACTCACACTCATGTGCACTCACACCCATCGGTGCTCATTCACGTTCCTGCTCACGCCCGTTCATACTAACCAACACTCACTTGTGTTTGTAGTCACTTTTATTCACACTTACTGGCATCTACTCGCGCTTATACCCGCATCATCTCCTATTCATAGAAATGCACTCATTCACTTACTCAGGCCTTCTTGCCCTTGCTGACATTCACTCGCATTCATGTCATGTCCATTCAAAATCATAGTCACTAACTTTCGTTCATACATTAACCGGCATTTATCCTGTCCATACTTACGTCCACTCAAACTCATCGGCACTCACTTGTGTTTATGTATTATTATTCACTGACACCCTTTGTCACTCATGCTCTGACACCTGTGAAATGAGTGCAAAGCGAGTGAGTCAGTGTGCTCGGGAGTAAGTATGCCTACCTATGGTGGGGCTACACTGACAAAACACTGCAGGCCAGCAGTCCCTGCAAAACTACTCGTCTTTATGTTAAATCTCTTTTGTATTGTTGAAGCTCTCTAAAAAGTACTAAAGGTATTAAGGCAATTACAGTATTGAACA
Organism: Dermacentor silvarum; assembly: GCF_013339745.2. Classification (NCBI taxonomy): domain Eukaryota; kingdom Metazoa; phylum Arthropoda; class Arachnida; order Ixodida; family Ixodidae; genus Dermacentor; species Dermacentor silvarum. The sequence continues at coordinate 91,913,396 of NC_051154.1, read as the reverse complement.
AGTAAGCATATTTCCTATTTTTGCCACTTAGGTATGAAGTCAGCAGCGAGGCATTAGAACGCTTGATGAGAATCCAGCACCTCTCAGTTTCACTACGTAAGGGTGCCTCTTGGAAATAAAGTATTGACTGAATGTGCGCAGGAAAAGGTAGTTTTGTGGATGTCCTTCAAGAGGGTTTTATATGTGGTAGCAAATGGGTGGAAACTATGGGTGTGTTGCCATTCAGGCCAGGCAATCTGCTTTTTGCTGTAAAAAAAAAAAAAAAAAAAGAAGTCTTGGTGAACATGTTACTTGTGGCACGCATCTCACAATGCCTTTGTTCTGCCTATGCTAGGGTGCAAAAAACGAGCGCGAGCCCTGAAGCTATAAGCAAGAGCTGACTGACCATTCAGCTAAAGACAGGGAGGGAGCTTTGGGTGCAAGCAAGCTTATGGGAAGCTTCTCTTCACTGTTTGGGCATTAATGCTTTGCTGAGCTTATGCTATGTAGTTGCTGGCAAGTGTGCTTCGTGTTACAGGCTTCATCTTCTTTTAAAGCAATGTTCTGCCATGCAAGTTGTATGTATGTTGCAGTCTGGGTGTTGGTGAAAAGTGAACAAAGTGCTTTGTTGATACTTTAACTTTTATTATTAGTGGAATACAAAATGTGGTACTGTAGCTTGTAGAAAACCAATTCTCTCTTGTTTCTGTTTTACATGCAACTTCTCTACATATTTGGGCATCTACCTAATTGGTTTAACCATAATGTGGCACTGGCCATTGTACTGACATTGTACAGTCACATTCAAACCGTGGTGCCGAGATACGAAAAAGTAAAGAACTAAGCTTTGTTTCAATGACTAGTATTGAATAAATCAATTTTTCGTATGTCTGTGCCGCCATGCCGTCTTTGACCACAGACAGGCACTGTGTTGCAGCTCATATTGAACCCGACTGTACATAGCAGCCAATAGGATGTGACCTTGCTTAGCCTCTGTGCCTTTCCCTTCCTTTTCTTTTTGTATGTGATCATAAATTTTTGTTTCAAATGCACATACATTCGTTGTTTCCTGTATGTCTCATCCACAGTAGCACCACATTGCTTCAAATTCTATTGGATAGCAAAATGTACTTGAATTCAGCATATTGTTTAGTAATGCAAAAAGAAGCTAACTTGGGAAAAGAAGTGAAATTAATTTGCATAGGCATGTGCTCACTTCAATCTACCTGCTGCATGGTTGCATTACGCACTCGTCATTGTGGTATCACAACTTTAAAATTTTGAAAAACTTTTTGCATTTTGAGAAATCCTCCATAGAGAGCATCCATTCATCGTATGTATTGTAACAGTGCAAAAGCAACATGGACAAAAGGAAGAAAAACACGAGAACACAGTATAATGGAAAGCTGGGTGAATTCGTGTGTATATTTATTTATTTAAGCTACGCAAATGAAGGTTAAAACACCCGCATGTGTGTCTTCTTCCCATTAGTCTGTGCGCAGCTTGAAAAATGAGCTGCATGGCCAGTCAGGAGATATGGCCTTCAAAGTCACCGCCGTCTGCACCTGTTGCGATAGAGGGCCAGATGCTCACTTAACCCTTTAAGTGCCAGAAAAAAAAATCCCAGAACGCATTCACAAAAATGGCTTTTTCTTTTTGCACATCTGGATAGAAAATTTTTTGCAGATTCGGAATATAGCATGGGGAGTAGTGATTCCACAACTTTTGTCTGAAAATATGAAATAACAAGAACTTTGTCAACTGCTGCGCTGTATCAAAACTTTCATTGTAGTCAGTGGTATCAGAGTCACTGGATGTGTAATATATCACTGAAAACACTGCCATCACTGACAATGCTTTCATGCAGAAGCAAATCATCTTCGATGCTTGACGACTTAGTCAAATGAAAGCTACGCTTTCGCGACGAGCGCGGCAACACATGAGTGCATGCCGCCATTTTAAATATCTCTACAGGACTGTAGCCCCCCAGCAGGGCCAAAAAGGGAACTCCAGAATGTCAAAATGGATTGGATGAGCCTGGCCCATTACCGGCACTTAGAAAGAGCACCCAAACACATAAACGAGACAGACTGCCGAGTAAGACTCATTCATGGCACTTAAAGGGTTAAATGGACACTAAAAGAAAAATAAGTAGATCTGTATAAGTGCAATACCATAAAAGCCATTCTTACTGTGATAAAAGGCTTGGTAAGCCAAAAAATGTGCAAAAACAAAAGATGGGTGGCAACACCAGAAGTTTCCGCTGTCTGGGCCTAATTAAATACCATCTGCCACGAAATTTTACTTTTTATACTGCTGAGGCAATCTTAATTGTCTAATTTTGTTATTAGCACCCTTTAAATATAACACCTAAGCAGACGACTCGTGCACCTGGTGGTTAAGGCATGATGTGCTATAAAGATGGCTACTGTTTCTCTTCTTTGTCTTATGCAGGCTCCATAAGCACATTTCATTTAAACCCTTATTGTCACACATTTTATTATTGCATTCCCTGTATTATAATTGAGCATTGCCAGGACATTTTGCCATTAGATGTGTGTGTGTGTGCTTGTTTATCCCTTTTCTTTTATGATTGGTTTCTAGCTTAATGTGGACTGAACACTTGCCAATTCCTTGTGATTGTATGTCTTTTAAATTCCTTTCAATTCTTTAAAATGTCTATTCTTGAAATGTGCCATGACATTTGGCCAGTCGCCAGTACTACATGAATAAAATTGCAGCTTCATTTGTCATTAATTAACAGTTGAGATTAGCTTGAGCCGCTCAAGTCCTGTGCATAAGTTTCATGTTCTAAGCACTCATTTGAAATCCTGGTTGTCTAAACAGTGTACAATGCTCTGTCATTTAAGCTTATGCTCTGTGCATTATTTATTGTGATTGTTTGGAAGCGGTTTAAATTAACATACTGACAGGCATTTTATTTTAGCAACTAGATTGAAATTCATGTTGCTTTGACCAGCATGTTTAGTTTTTGCACTGCCAGGGTACCGTGTCTAGTGGACTGCGAAGTGGTGGAGAAGGAATTGCTGTAATTTCAAACACCTGGAAAACTGTGGAATTGTTAGGAAAACTGGCGAAAAATGAACCATGTCAAGGAAAATGACAACATACAAAAATTTCAGTCCACTTTAATTCTAGTGGGATGGATGGGGGCCACAAATGGATGGGGGCCACAAAAACTGTTTTGCTTATCACATTTCTGCCACAAACAGCATTCACCAGGAAAGCACGAGTTGGAAAGAACTGGCCATGGTTTTATATGACAGCCTTGCTTTTTTTCTTTTTCTTTTTCTTTTTTTTTTTCTTTTTTGTTGAGCACTAATTGAAAAATTTGATGTACTTGAAAGCATTTTAACGTTTGCCACTTTTGTCACAGATATTTTGCTCAATTACAGTAGTTTGGAAATTTGTGGTACAGGCTGACTGCAGATTCGACATCGTGAGGTTAAAATTGACCACTTGTAAAATGCAATTGCACATGCTCCAAGACTGGCCTGAAATGTACGCAACAAGTGCTATATCCTTGGTTGGAAAGCCAACAGTCTGCACAGGCACGCCTCGTACAGGGTCTGCATGACACATGCAAACTGTTCCAGGTTTGATTGTAAATGAACTTTTCAACTAACTAAATCTGCCTAGGTGTAAAAGCTGCTTGGAATGTGCTGTTTGCTGCAGTTCTGATGTCACAGTTTACAAGGCTAGATGTGCAGGAAGCCATATGATGATGGTCCCATCACGGCTTCATGAAAGGTTCAGCTTTTAGTTGAAAAAGAGCGAGTGAGTGTAAAAAAAAAGTTAGCATATCAGGAAAAATATCAGCAGGTGGGAAGGCAAGGGGTGAGCTCAGTGTTACCACTAACTATTGTGGAAAGGCAACTCTAGCTTTTGGTTTTCCTCTGTGAAACTCAAGCCTGAGCAAAGAGTTCTGTTGATTACTGTCGTGAAGTGGGCAAAACTATGAAGGCTGAATTATATTGCAAGGTTTGCAGTTTCTCATGCATATTAAGGAACATTTTGTATTCAATCGTGCTTTTATTGTACCCATGTATGAAATCCTTGCTTGGTAACAGATGAAAAACAGCCAGTGGCAGTTGTCGCAATAAGACGCTTGCTTTTGTTTTTCAGTGCATGTCGGTTTGCTTTTGAGCTGGCTTTTTTTCCCGCTACTAATAATTTTGTGTGCATATTTAACCTCACAAAGGCCAAACACCGTTCCACTTCAAAGAAATTTAAAGCAAATTCTTCATATTTATTTCTGGCCATGTTTTGTATTGCCATTCATACAAAAAAAATTGACTGATAATTACTGTGATAATTAATTAGTATTAGGTTTTCTTAACTATATGCAACTGAAGGCACCCTCCAGCATTTCAAAAACAATTATGGGATTTGTGTTTGTTTACAATGATGATACATTGGACTTTGTGGGGTTATCGAACACATTTGGGATTACATATTTGTGGGGTTCTGTAAAAGTAGCTAATTGGAACATTCACTGTACTTGAATAGTTTTCAATTCAGCATGCACTTAAAGATCGCAATGTTTTTATTTCACTGTACTCACTCAATAAATGCACTATACTTGGGGGCAACTTTTAGAAGCATTAAAACATGGAGCCTATTTCTGAGAAAATTAGAGGTAGCTTATGCATTGCAAAGGGATTTTACATCTACAGTTTTAAATAACATTGTGATCATTAACTGTTAATGGCTTGCAATTGCAGCAGTTATATGTGAATAGAGTTAGTTTCTGGTCCCTGGAGATTTTCTGACCTATAGTCGTATTGCACTACCATGTTTGAATCACATATGTGATGTGATATTGTTGAGTTATATTTTTTTACACGTCTTTTTTCTCAACGTGTGAACACCTAAGACAGAAGGATTTGAAAAAAATACTGGAGTAGTTAGAAAAAATGTATTACAAGAAACGTAACTAATGCTCATTAGTGTAAACCAATGCGACTTTGTATGGTCATTTGATTGCATGGCATTCTTTACTTTTGTTATTGTCACCATTGGCATCATGCAAATTTTATGGCATTCCACTTGTTCCTCATTTGTAAGCTGTCAAGCATAATCCACATTTGGTTGTAAACAGCGTCAGGTGTGTTGAAACACATTGATTGCTCCCTCTGACCTTTCTGTCTGCCTGCCTGTCTTTTGTCAAAAAAGTTATATATGTTAGCTTGATAATTGATGCTTATTTTCTTTATTTTTTCATATATTCAATTTTAAAACTTATTCACATACCCCTTACTTTTACAATTACGTTACATCTTGGTGTAGTGCAATAATATTCTAGCTATTACCGTCCTGCACAGCGATACTGCAATGCCACTTTATTTATTTACAATATTACAACTGTTGTACATATAGTATAATGACATCAGCACATGTCTTTTGAAAACAGTGCATTTTGCGTTTAAGGTGAGGTTTATCCTTCATGCAAATGCATTTTTAGATGCACCATTCTTTGGTAACAAGAGTCAAGTACAACACTGCTGCTGTGCAATTTTGTAAAGGACGTGCTTTTTACCCCTCCTTACCCCTTCCATAATTTGAAGTCAGAATGCCTTGTTTTTAGATTGCTTGAGGATACATTTCAATTCCAAGTAAAATGTGGTCCTATTTTTATGATTTCCCTCAGCGTAATTGAATCACTAAAGTAATGCGTGGTGTTGTGCTTTAAGCAATCATTTTTGAATGTTACTGCCTAGTAGTGAAGGCACAGAAAAGAGATTTCAGTGTCTATACTATGAAAATTTTGAGGTTGCTTAGTGTATACACGATTTGGATGCAAGTGACATGCCAGAAAACACCTCTCAAAATAAGATCATTGCTGTGTGATAAGTGTGACAGTCATTTTGTCCTACATCAATACATATACAGCTGCGCCTATTTTTAGCAACACCACTTAACACAAACTCTCGCATAGTAAAAGCAGGTTTTGATCATTGAACAGATTTTTCAAGAAGTCTGTGAAGTACCATCAGCCTTGTCACCAGTTAGGTTGGAATGAACTGAATGAACCTTGGTGCAGCACTGTCACAACTACTCAATGTGGAGTACAAAATGTGCAGAGAAAGTTCTGCTAGCTTACACATTCAAAATCTGGCAGGAGAGCATGTGCTGTGCACAGGGAGGCACTAACTTGGGATTACCAACTTTCGAGAATATACTACTAACATGATACACCTCCCTCTAAACTCCCTCGTAGCACTCTCACCTTCGACTCCGTGCGCACATCTCCGCGCGCGCCCGCCGCCGTGCTGGCGCCAGCTTATTTTAGCCGCTCCCTGAAGTTTCGTTTTCTGCCGTTATCGGTAAGCGAGCGTTTGCGGGCGTGAGCAGTTTCGTTGGCCCGACTGCGCGTCCGCCGCTGCTTCCCTCTGCGCTGCGGCAGTGCAAGGTCAACATGTGACTAGAAAATAGAGAAGGGTTCACTGCCATTTTATCCGCGTGGCTGAGACGTCGGCACTAGTGTGTGCTAGAATACGGTTGTCTAGAACACTCTAGTCGGCACGTACACGCTTGTTCCGGCGCGATGCAGAAACGGCGACCTTGCAATTTGAGAGAGGGTGAAATTTCCGCCGCGGGTTCTTTTTTATTTTTTTTCCCTGTTCCTTCGCGCGCGGCATTGAGGGGTCTCTCCTGAGCTTTTGCTCTACGGCGGTGTCGGAGCAATGCCGGTCGGAGGCGCCGCCGCGTGATTTGGCGCGCTGCTAAAAGCATTGTCGGTGCGCGGTATGTTCGAAATAAGCGTGTTCGAATTAACGAGATTCGACTGTAGCTAAATTAAAGAGTGAGAGATGAACTCACTCAGGCAAATGTACGTAAAAAGCATTTACTTCTTGAAGAAAAAGTCTCTAATGTCCTTCTATCTCGGTAGACAATCCTATCTCGGTAGACATAGCTCGCTGCGACTAGGTAAAATGGCGCAAACACAAAGAACGCGGCCCGAAGCACAGCAGCCACTCCGTCCGATGGGCGGCCGCCGAAAAGGAGGAAAAGTACAAAAGCGCCACCGCTGCCCAGTCGCGGAGTCCGCGCTGTCCGGCGCCGCGTCCGCACCAAAAGATAACGGGAGAAAGCGCGTGACTGCGCGCTGTTCTCTTTCGCGGCCGTCAGTGGGGCGGCGTTTATTCGTATCACCCGACGCAGGCCGAAAATCGATTCGTAACAACCGTTCTCTAGCACGTTGCAAAGTAATGGGGCTCGGCCGGGACCACAGAAAAATTCGTATCAACCGGAAATTCGTATTAGCCGTGATCGTATTATCGAGCTTTTACTGTACTAACATGAATACAAGAATACTGACAAAGTTAGTATTCCTAAAGCGTACTAACTTTCGAGGTTACTTGAGTGCTTAATACTTTGCCAGTCAGGGAATGCATAGAGACTGCATGGCCACCGTCATCTATATCTATAAACCCATATCCACCTGCATAGAGCGTCCCCAGCATCTTCCGTCCTCGATTTGCCTCACTGCATACAGATGGCGCAGCAGTTGCGAATCTCACCGCTATACGAGGTGTGTTCAAAAAGAAACTGAACTTTTGCTATAACAACTTTACTGCTAATGGTACAACATTTAAAGTGCTGTCCCCCTTTAAAGTAGTCCCCTCTACTGGCAATGCACTCTTCCCATCTTTTCTTCCATTTTTGGAAAGCCTCCTGGAACGCACTTTCTGGAATGGCGCGCAGGTCTCTTCTCGCATTGTCTTGGATTTCCTCTATGGTTTCGAAACGACGTCCTTTCAAGGTGGTTTTCAGCTTGGGGAATAGAAAAAAGTCTGCTCGGGGCTAGGTCTGGAGAATATGGTGGGTGGGGCACAACAGGAGTGTGGTGTTTCGCTAAGTAGCTGTGGACAAGGAGTGACGCGTGAGCTGGGGCATTGTCATGATGCAACATCCAAGCCTGATTTTCCCATAATTCAGGCCTCTTACTGTGCACAGAATCTCTCAAACATGCTAGGATTCCCTGGTAAACTTCTTTGTTTACCGTCTGACCATGTGGCACAAATTCCTGATGGACAATGCCTTTGTAGTCAAAAAAGACAACCAACATCACCTTCATTTTTGACTGACTCATGCGTGCTTTTTTTTGGATGAGGAGAATCTTTGGCCACCCACTGCGATGACTGCACTTTCGTTTCAACATCATAGTCATAAACCCATGTCTCGTCGCCTGTTATGATGTTCTTAGGAAAGTTTTCATCATTGGCAGCGGCAAGCAGTTCCTGGCTGATTTCAACACAGGTCTGCTTCTGTTCGTCAGTCAACAAATGCGGCATGAATTTTGCACTGACATGACGCATCCCAAGTTTGTCACTCAAAATTTCATGAAATGATCCTACGCTGATACCCACTTCGTCAGCGACTTCTCGAACAGTTAAACGACGATTTCCACGAATCACAGTTTGAACTCTCTCGACGTGGTCATCTGTAGATGTGGAAGGTCGTCCAGGCTTGGGATCGTCACTGACCGACATTCTTCCGTCTTCAAAGCTTGAACCAATCATAGCACTGCGTGTGACTCATACAGTCCTCCCCGTATGCTTGGCTAAGCAACTGAAATGTCTCTGTGAAAGTTTTCCCAAGTTTGTAGCAGAACTTCACACACCTGCTGTTCTTCCAATTCCTTCATTGTCACTTTGGCACCAGTCTGAAGAACAGCTTGTTCATGTGCTCACTTCAGCGGCTGTAGCTCGCCAACTGACGGTCAGAGCGAAATGCGGCAAATGGCACTTTGTTGTCTAAACCTGCCGCTACATTCGCTCAGTAGCCGCAGCGCGCTCCCTCTGCCGGTTGGCACGCTATTTCAAAAGTTCGGTTTCTTTTTGAACACACCTCGTACATCAGGTGTAGGTGGCCTTCTGAATAACCCCTTCTGAAATAAGATCCTGGTTTTGCCATTTCAGATAGATCATTGTGAAAACTGAAGGCATGCCATGTAACCACTATGTTGCATTGTGTTATGTAGGTTCTTTTGGGTGTTTTCTTTGGTGTTTTTGTTCAGTAATAATAGTTATGAAGCTTTGCCCTTGAACATTTAACATGCCCCTCTCTGATACCAGTATGAACAAGTGCTAGCTTGCTATAAGTATTTCCTGGCCTGTGTGAATCTACTGTTGTCCCCAAGTATAGTTATTTAGCCATTAAGTGGAACACATTTCTGTGCAATAGTACTTAAAAACAGTGGTGTTTTCATGTTGACTGAGTTGCAAGCCTGGTTATTTCTGTACTTAGTTTATTCCATCAAAATGCTTCTTGAATTTTGAGGGATGACATTTTTTAAGGTGATGTTTCAATTTTCTTTCCTTTCTAGCTGTTCAAGCTGGCTGCACCACTCGTTACGTTACTGTAGATAGCAAGAGTGCTGCAGCACCAACGGCAGATGGCACAAGGCCCAACATTGTTACGGTGACCTCAGCACCTGAAGTCCCCAAAGAAAAGCCACTTCGTTCTGGCTCTTTGGCACTATTCTTCCGAAAGGTGAATATCACTGATTTGATAGCTGAAATAGATTGTATGTGCACTTCATTTTTTTATACTTTACTGGTTTTTTTTTTCTCTGGCGTAGCATTTAGGTATGCCATTTTATGTTTGGACATCATATATACAGCTAAACTTCATTATAACGAAGTTGCATTATACTTAGGAACGCGTGTGTAGGGTCATAGCGTGTGTGTGTGTGTGCGTGTGCACGTCAGAGCTGTCTGGTACCACGAGACTGTCGCATCAGGTTTTGGTGACGTGAATAGTCCTCTTTTTCACGACCTAAGTTGCGCTGCACTTCGCACTTGCTTATGCTAATTTCTAATGTTGTATAAAACTATGTTGTCGTTTGAGGAAGACGTTAGCAAAACATTTATGTGAAGATTTAATCTGTTTTGCTAGCACATTTAAACTAAAGAATGGATCATTGATGAGATTTTCTTTCTCAAAGACATTTAACTCCTTCCTTGACCAGGTGTACCACTTGGCAGGCGTGCGATTTCAAGACCTCTGTGCAAGGCTGGGAATCCTGCAGAAAGACATTCAGCTCAAAATATGGACATGCTTTGAGCATTCTATAGTCTGCCACATTGATCTCATGAGGGACCGACACTTGGACCAGCTCATCTTGTGTGCAGTTTATGTCATCACTAAAGTAAGGCTGCGTTTGAACTTGTTAGCTCTCTTTCTCTCTTTTTGCTCTCTCTGGTGCATTATGTCATTTCACATATTGTTGCTCACCCAGTGGCGCACCGACGGGGGGGGATTCAGGGGTTGGAACCCCCCCCTGAGGCCGACTTAACCCCCGCTTTTGTTTAACCCCTTTTCTTTCCTTACGCATTTGAGTACTGCAACTAAGATGTAAAACGCGCAATCGCCTGCACAGTCGCAAAAAGCGCATTTTTTGACAATTTCCCGTGAAGAAATCGAAATTAGTGCTGTTTAGATGGTATTGGCAAACTGTCAACCCCCCCCTGGCAGAGATCCTGGGTGCGCTACTGTGCTCACCTATGATAATTTATTAGAACAAGCATCTGAAACTTGTGTCAGGCTTTGGGTTGGACACAATCCATTTTTCAGTAACCCCTGTTGTTCGCTGAGTTGAGCACTGTGGCATGTCTAGAGTGATGGAACCAGCAAGTTGCCCAAGGCTTGATGCAACTTGAGAAAGTGAGGGTAGCGAGGCACTACCTTAGAGGTGTCACATGGACCACGTGTGTGAGATTACTGATATAGATTTAACCAGAGAGTATGTTCAATAAAACTAAATGTTTTTTGTGAACTTCGAATAGTGAACATGTGCTTAAATTGCAGCACTTTGCATACGTATTAGTACTACCTTCGTACACGTATTATTACTACCTACCGACTGCCCAGCCTCGCACACAAGCAATGTTGCTTATGCGGGCTGGATATGTAACTGTGACGTATGCATGTAATAAAGATTTTATTATTGCTATCATCATTAGTGGTAGTAGTAGTAGTAGTAGTAGTATTACTGTTATGTATTTGGCAAAGTGCAAAAGGCCTTGTTTTTGGGGTCATGCAAGAACCTTTTAGGATGTGGAATTGCTCTCTCTCCTACATTCAGATAAAGATGCCGTGGTGGGTAGGGCATTCGAGGCTCCATCTGTTGCCAAAGTATAAACTGCAAGGAGAGTGGAGAATTAAATGCTCCTTGAATTTATCCCAGTCATGGTTTCCACTTACTGACCTAAAGAACAATAGAAGCGGGCTTGAGTCCTTGCCTTTTCGTTATCTTTATATATTTTAGGATTATTGTGAAATAAACACATCAGCACAGTAACTAAAAGCAATAAACACAAAAATTGATTTTGTCTTTCAGTCAATAAATTTTGATGCGAATAATTATTGGTGAACGCTCCCTGAATTTTTGTAGCTTGGAAATCCTTCATTAATGAAACATTTAATAGCAGCATGCTGATATGTGACATTGTGAATGGATAATTTGTATTATGACTAATTTGTCTGTATTACTAAAGGCCTGTTTATCACTGAATTATACCCGCCGTGGTTGCTTAGTGGCTATAGTGTTGCGCTGCTAAACACGCGGTCGCGGGAATCAAATCCCAGCTACGGCGGCCGCGTTACGATGGGGGCAAAATGCAATAACACCCGTGTACTTAGGTTTAGGTGCACGTTAAAGAATTCCAGGTGGTCAAAATTAATCTGGAGTCCCTCACTACGGTGTGCCTCATAATCAGATCGTGGTTTTGGCACGTAGAACCCCATAAATAATTCAATTATCACTGAATTGCAGCCAGGGATAACACAACAGATGGGGCTGCTTACCACCAAGCACACTATCTCAAGTTATTTCAGATAGGCATGGAAAAAATTGTTGCCCTTTACTTTTGGCATTTACCTGCAGTAGCCGTGTGGCTATGGCGTTGTGCTGCTGAGCTCAAACTCGTGGATTCAATCCTGGCTGCGGTGGCGGCATTTTTAATGAGGGCGTAATGCAAAAACGCTCGTGTACCTAGTTTTACTTGCACATGAAAGAACCCCAGGTGGTCAAAATTACTGCATTTACTTGAAAATAGGTTGGGCACAAATATAGGGTCAACCCCTATATATTGAACTCGCCGAGAAATAATAAAAATGATTCGAATATCGGTCGACCCATACCTTTTTAGAAAAACAAACTGAACTTGACACACCTTGACCATAAGCTTGGCTTCTGAATTTCGCTAGTCGATGCGAGAAGCTGCATCCTTGTTAAATCTACCAGAGAAGTAATTCTGATAGAACTTTGTTAGCTTAGTACTTTATTCTAGCTTTGGTGAGGAATATAGGTCGATACCTCACTTAAGGTAACATTTTCGAAAAAAAGAAAAGGTCGACCTATATTCAAATAAATACGGTAATCCGAAGTCCCCCACTATGGCGGGCCTCGTATTGTGCTTTTGGCATGTAAAATTGGTGAAATATTATGTTTAGCATGACCTTGGTACTTACTTTTGTTGGCATAGGACGATAATCCAAACCATAAAGCGGTAGTGCCCCGTTTTGGTACTGTGGGTGCCATGCTGAAACTGTCCATGCTTTATCAAAAATGTGAACAACATATGAAGAAATGCATGCGCACTAAATGTGCTTGAGTGTTTTGCATTTCTGTGAATGTGATAGAGTAAGTAATGCATTCTGGTGTAGGCTTGATACTATTACCTGTGCGGCCACAGGCAAATATTTCTTGTTACTCCAAACACAAATGTTCGATTCCTGCAGTACTGCTTGTGTAAAGTCACAGGCTTTGTTTATAACCAGTTGTCAATACTGCTGCTTTGTAAAAAATAGTTTTGTGTGTCCTGGGTGACACATTTAAAGCAATCTCAAAAAGACCATGTTTTATTGCCTTTAGGTGACCAGAGTTGAAAAAAGCTTTCAAGAAATTCTGCACTGCTACCGGCAACAGCCTCAGAACAAGAGCCACGTGAGTGTTTGCTTTTGTTGACTCCTTTAATTGACTTTGCATATTACTGAGGCCACTTCATCTTTTTCTCCTCCCTAACACCTCAGGTGTACCGCAGTGTACTGTTGCGGAAGAATCCAACACATAGTGACAACAGCAGCCGCACAGGCTCCAACTCCAGTTCACCTGTTCCGGTTGACAAAGATGATGGAGGTGGGTGCTTGCTTCTGACCAATTCAAATTTAAATGGTGTTGTTCGCAGGAGTAAAGAACTGTAGAGATACAGGAGGCATGTGTAGAGTCATAGGGGTTTGTGAATGTAGGGTCATTCATACAAAGGGTTGGTAGCACTGCTGGCCAGCTTATGTAGTGCTTACAACAGTTGATATTCATTGTCATGGTTTACAAGTCCTGGTAACTGGAGTCCACTAGTTTGAATGCATGCCTTTTACTGCCCCCAATGGCTCAAATTGCCACAGGCAGATCTGAAAGAGCTCTGAAGGCCTGCCAATACACTTATTAGGCGTATTGGTGCTCGTACTGTGACAGGAGACACGGTGGGTGCACGCATGTATAATTGGGGAATAGATACTGTGTCCCTTGACAGTGGCCCCTTTCCACTCTTGGTATGCTTCACCGCAATACGTTGCATATGCTTCACCTCGTAAGCTTCACTGCGTAATACCACTATGTTGCGGTGAAGCTGACTTTTGGAAACTGGCAATATGCTGCATTTGAGCCTTGCCATGCTTTCCGCGCTTTGAAGCCATGATAAAGGCGGAGTCGGTGCCATTGCTGACAGCAGCGAATTCTTTCAATAATAATAATTTAAAAATGGCACTGAATAGCAGGAGGCTTGATAGTGAACTTCTAAGTAGCTAGGCCTAGCGTTGCCACGGTGGTGGTTACGAGAGGCTGTGAGACAATCAAAATGGCGGTGGTGGTGGCTTGATTAATGCGATTTCGGCCCTGCGGTCACGACAAAAAGTCAGGAAAAACAGATGGTGAAGGGTTTCAGCGTTTGAAATTTCCGACGTTCTTACTCTATGGGTTACATAACGGTGCCGCAAAGGTGTCCGAAAAATCTATTGTTGAATGTACATTTGTATCACACAGCACTGAAAGATAATAAAGCATTGGACTATTTTCATAGTGTTCATAGCACAACCACTGCCTTGCATGTAGGCCAGTTTGAATTACTATTCTGTGTTATGTGGTGGTGTAAAAAGTGTGACATTTTTAAGTTAATGTGACATTACAATGTGTATAATACAGAACTTGTGTGCATAGCCGTAACCTCCTACATTTTTACAATGCCTGATCATTTGATGGCTTCCTCAGTTTTCTTTTGTTATAAAGTATAGACCACTTATAACGTAACCGCTTATAGTCCAGGACCGGATATAATACGGTCTTTTCAGACTCCCGTTAATTTTCCAATAGCACTCTATGTATACGCGTATCGCTTATAGTGGAGTTGCGGGACACGAAATACCGGTTACAGTGCGGCTGCCTGGAAGTTTGGCAGTCAACCTAGACGGCAAACGCTCCCCTCAAGCCACAAATACCGTATTTACTCGAATCTAACGCGCACTTTTTTTTCTGATAAAATAGGTCCAAAAATTGCGTGTGCAATAGAATCGAGTACGACCCTAAATCTGCGTTACCATATAGCCGTCGGCATTTCAAAATGGCCGCCTCGCACGCTCGTCGAGCCTAGCTACTGTAGCTTCCTCCATGTGGTGCAGTACACGTGCTTAGGCAATAGTCTACCGTCTGTCTTCACATTCTCTGCGTCTGCTCTATCAGCATGAAGTACTGAGTTCATCATGATGCCGCATTTAAAAGGAAAGTGATCATGTGCTCGGAGACGGACGGAAATCGGGCCACATCACGGGCGTTTGTTCGGAGATTCCGAAACTTGCATTCGGGACTGGCGCAGACAGAAGGAGAGGATTTTCGCCAGCAAAGCAATGCGGAACTGTTTCAGTGGACCGAAGCAGGAAGTAATTCGCGACGATCCTCTTCGGCGATACGATCGCCTAGGCCCTATCTTGAAAGCAATCTGCGACGGGGAAAGTCTGCCACGCGCCGTGTTTTCGCCGCTTATAGGTCGTGTTGAAGCGAGAGGCATGATAGCATGAAGGTCAATTCGCTCGCCGCGCTTTGTCACTCGAGCGTTTTGACAGTTCGTTTCCGCGGTCAACGAGCGAGATGTGTTCATGTTTGCTTGTGCGTGCATGACACCGTGCTTGTTAATTTATTTAGTAAGCAAATATGGAACCTAGAGCATGGTGACAGCGACGGCAGTAATGCGCCTGGAGTGTTCATTATCCGTTATAGTATGGTACCGCTTATAGTGTGGATATTCCCGACTCCGGCAACTTACGTTATAAGCAGTCTACACTGTACATTCAAACCTCAATATAACGAATTGTCGGATATAAGGAAGGAGTATGAAATTTGGTTGGTCATGCTTTATTTCAATGGAGTACTCAATGGGCTACCTGCTATAGCAGGTAGCCCATAGCTACAAATGCAGCTACAAATGCAAACGAAGCTACAAATGCAGGATCCGACACTGAATCGGTTATAACAAAGCAGATTTGCATGTGGCTCAAAATACACTTGAACCTCATTATAACGAAGTACTATAACTATGTAAATTTCTCTTGAAATCCCCATAGAGATCTATGTAATTTAATACCTTGTTTTAACAAAGTAAAATTGTCCTGCCATTGGATATGACGGAACTAGATTCATCTTCGAAACCAAAAAATACCCATCCGTTCAGCACCAAGCAAGTCACTTTCCATGGGGTAAGCACTCTTTCGGCATGGCAGTTCAAAATCTCTCGCATGCCTGCGTTGAATACGCTGTTAAGCAACACTGGTCTTTTCTACCGTCACCCGTAGTCACAGCATTTCACTGCCATTGCATTTCTCTCTCCCACTTCGGCGCGCCGTGCAGACTTGACACAGCTAGGCGTATTTGGACATGGCCTCCGAGATTGCACCTGCGCAATCTTGGAGGCCACGCCTAGCTGTGCTCAACCTGCGGCAGTCTGCGCGACGCGTAGCCATAGAGAGATAAGTGCGATGGTGAGCTGCTGTTTGCATGTGGCTAGCACTGCTCCCTGTGGCGGTGTGAAAGAATGCATCCGCTTCTCCCTCTCATTGTGGCGCCACGCGAAGGCTGGTGCAGCTAGGTGTGGCCTCTGAGAACACATTGGCGTTGGTACAATCTCAGGCCAAAAGCTGGACAAACCAAGCCGGTGCAGCAAGGCTTGCTGGCCTCCTCGTTCACACAGCAGGAGCCATGTGAGAGTGGGATCAGCTGCGTAGTCGGCACGCTGTGTTGGGTGCCACATGCTGCTCAACCACAACGGACTTTGTTCGCGTCAAAGCCTGCAAGCTATTCTCTTTGACCGTGTCGCCATTTGGTCAGTTTCATGACAATATGGACAAGCCAAGTGGAAAGTAGAAGCGAAAGACGGGGAACAGACGGCAGCTATCATAAAGGCTATTGCGTCAGGTGCTTAGAAGTCGCGTGCTGCACAAACCAAACATTTCTTTACTGTTTTATTAAAATTTAATTGCATGAATGGTTACGTAGTGGTTCCAAGGACCACAGAGCCGCCACCTTTTCTGCATATTTAATGTAGTGTACCTCATTGGGCATATATTGCAGTAAAGGTTAATAATGGATATAATCAAGTAATTTCGGCTCCCCCTTCAACTTCGTTAACTCTTTTCTTACCAGAGGGAAATTGGCTGTTTTTTGTATGTTTGAGTTAGGACTTTTTGTGCAACAGCCAATAAGTTATAAGTGCCATGCAGTATATAAAAGTGAAGGTAAATGAATGGGCTTTCATATAATATTTATTTTAAAAAATATAAAATGTTGTTTGCATAAAAAAAATTTTTCAACAAAAAAAGCCCCAAGAATTTTTAAAAAATTAGTAAGAAGTAATATCTATGGCAAAAAAATTTTTAGAGAAATTCCAAAATATACAAATTGTTGATATATCCCTTGGCAACATTTCTTTAAAGAATTATACCCATAGATAAAGTACTCTTTGAGTTAAGAAAAATTCCATGATGCATAGTGAAACATTCAAGTTCTTGGTTGGTCCTACTTACGATTTTTTTTTTCAGGAAAAAGGTTAATTTGCAGCCTAACATTATATACAAAAAAAGAGTACTAAACACATTTCAAAAGTACATTTCAAAAAGAAACAATAATTACAAAATACATAATAAAAATTGCCAAACAAATAATTAATGAAATTCGTGGCAATCTTTCCTAATGATAGACTTATATCTTCAGAGAAAAACATTCTCTACATCGGTTTGTCAAGGATATGCGTCCGTGCATATTTGTGTTTATACATATAGCATGAACAACCTCCGCCGTAAAGGACAGGCGAAAAAAATTGAGAGCTCTCGCCAGCCTGTGCACGCGATGCTGCAAACATGCGGCTCAGAACAGTTGCTGCCATGTTGACTTGGCATCAAATTTGGCTGCCGACTGTCATGCAAGTGTCACATGTTAGGCCTAGCAGCCTTGGAGTATGGCTGCGACGAAAATTTATAACATAGACTGTCAGTGGAATGATTGGTGACAAGCCATCACGGGAAGCTCTCCATCAATACGTTCATATCAGTAAATCTCATCAGCGAGACTGACCAGCCATAGTAGTGGTGTCCACATGCCGGAGTGGTGTCCACATGCCGCTTCCTCCATGTCTAAAAATTCGGTCGGTAACTGCAAGTACAAGTTGAAATGCATGAAGAAAACTTATTCTTCCATTTTGAAATGGCACATTATAAACATGGGTGTGCATTTTGGCCCGCAGCTTGGCTTGGTTATACTGTTGCTGACAAGCCAACATGGCAATCCCGTGAGTTAGGTTTGGTGCCGTTTCCAAGTTCAGGCCGTTGCTGGTCGGTCGCTCCCGATGGCATCCGTGTTGATCCAGACTCCTAGCCCTCAATCTTTTGTTCGTTGTCAGGCTACACGTTGCGCATAAAGCTCACAACTCCTCCGTATGTACAGGTTTATTTACATATACTATACATTTCGCTAACAGCTTGCAGAGTCATCGACTCTAGCTTTCTCATTGCTCTCCCCCCAAAACAGGACCGAATTCCCCGTTTTAAGCAATTCGGTGCACACAAGAATTCCACTCTTCCGCTCCTCAGCAGCGTAGACCTGGAGCACTTTAATTTTACAAGCACACAACTGTCACGAACCAATGGTTAGCTCAAACAGCGCCTCCTGTTTTTTTAATGCCAGTGCAATCGCTCGCTCCGCAATGGGAGCTGTTGGTTCGCCTTAGTTCAGTGAGTTGCCGCGATGTGACTCTACCCAGAGGGTATGACTGCTTGCGTCACGCCTGCGTCTGAACGCGCGCCACTGCCGTTCCGGAGGAGATGCGGTAGACGCTTCACGCGTCGTTCGGGATTAGTTCCCCCGACTTCCGTCATAAGGCGCCACCCAGAGGTTACTCTCCCCCACGACTGTAAAACAGGTGCGAACGCTAGCTAACGGGGGAGAGTAGGAAAGGGCGATCGGAGAGGGTGGTGAATGGTTGGATCGGCCGCATCTGGCTGGCATTGAAAAAATAGAGGAGGCGCTGGCTCTAATCAGCCCAACAGTTTTCTTTCGGTCACTCTTATTGGTTTCTTTTGCTCTTTCCCGTTTTCCTGTGGCCACTCCTTACATTGTGGCTTCACTTCAAAGCAAACACAAACAAACCAAAATAAATAGACCAGCAACAACAAACAGCAACAGTAAAGTACACCAAGAAAAAAGCCAGGAAAAGAATTTCCCTTCCATTTTAAATCTGCTGGTTACCCGGCCCATGCACCCGACCAAGCTGCACACTGGAGAATGCGCGGTGTAGTTGCTTGAAAACAGGCCCTGGCCTACTCTGTGACGAAGGCCGTCTGGGACACGGGACTCCCATCTACCCATTAGCCTCACAAGGAGCGCTGCCGGCGCGCACCTTTCCATCCTTTGTCCAGCTCCCCCAACACTGTGGGAGCGACAGTGGTGACGACCGGCAAGGGAACCGTTTGTCGGCACCCGTTTGTCACGTTTGCCGGTTCGAAACATTCTACACATGTGGTCAACGACCATCGGCTCGGTGATGCCCGCCACCATATCCAAACGACCTACCCTGCTAGCCGATAGTGTGCGCACTTCCCGGGCCCACACACATATGGAAACATTTCTACAATGTGCTTATGCCCGTCTGCATGTAAATAAATAAAAGGTACAAGCGAAGGTCGTCAAACTTAACATCATGTTATTACACTGATCGCACAGTTGCATATTAATGATGATGCAAAGTGCGTGTATGTAATTTATAGTTGTTCCTGTGCCATGTATTGGCACGAGCTGCCAAAGGGCCATCAAGATCTCTACAGGAGATTCTTTGCTGTCCTGTCGGAGGCATCACGCTCGAGTTTATTTCACATAGACGTTATCGGGCTTGTTATTGTTTTTTCGACGATATCAGCATGTGTGCTTATACAGTATAGACCACTTATAACGTAACCGCTTATAGTGCAGGACCAGATATAGTGCGGTCTTTTCAGACTCCCGTTAATTTTCCCATAGCACTCCATGTATACACGTATCGCTTATAGTGCAGTTGCAGAAAACGAAATACCGGTTACAGTGCGGCTGCCTGGGAGTACGGAAGTCAGCGGAGACGGGGAACGGAGTAATCGAGCAAGAAAGAGAGACGAAGTGGGGAAGAAGGGCACGTGGTGCGAACGAACAGCCAGTAAGGCTGAAACCAGAATCTTGAGTGCGAGTTGTGAAATATCACCGCGCGCATAGCGAGCGAGGGCCACGAAACTGCCAACGCCGACCAACTCTCGCTTCACGATAACGGCAGTAAATGAAACTTCAGGAAGCGGGCGGCGCCGGCACAGCACGGCGAAGGGCGCACGCGGAGATCGTGGAATGTGAGGGAGGAAGGCGGCAGGGAAGTGGATTTTGCCTCGGCAACTCCGCCTCTTCGGTGGCTCCCCTCGCCCTCCCTCGTAGCTCCCTCACTTTCGACTGTCACCATGTGCGCCCGCCGCCGTGCAGGCGCCGCCGCTCCAGCTGGCCCGGCGCCAGCTCCTCGAAGTTTCGTTTTCTGCCGTTATCGGGAAGCGGGCGTTTGCCGGCGTGGGCAGTTTCGTTGGCCGGTCTGGAACAGCGCCGCTGCTTCCCTCTGCGCCATAGCCGCAGCGTGCAAGGTCAACACGTGACTAGAAAGTAGAGGAAGCATAAAGGAAAAAGAAGGGTTCACTGCCATTTTCTATGCGTGGCTGAGACGTCGGCACGTACCCGCATGTTCCGGCACAATGCAGAATCGGCGACCTTGCCATTTGAGAGAGGGTGAAATTTCCGCCACATTTTTTTTCTTTCTTTTTTGTTTTGTTCGCGTGCGACATTGAGGGGTCTCTCCTAAGCTTTTACTCTGTCAGTCCCGGAGCAATGCCGGTTGGAGGCGCCGCCGCGTAATTTGGTTCGAATTAACGAGATTCGACTGTAAATTGAATGCAAACGTTCAAGCCGCATTCCTCGACTGTCGCATACGCGTGGCGGCTCGGTGCACATGTTTTGCATATCTGCGGGCCTTGAAAATTGTTGCTTTGGTTATAGTGCGGTACCGCTTATAGTGCGGATATTCACGACTCCGGCGACTTACGTTATAAGCGGTCTACACTGTATATAACAAACGCAGGATATAACGAAGGTATTTTCATGTCAGATGTGACTTCGTTATAACCAGGCTTGACTGTACTTAATTCACATAACTACTTGCAGCATAGGGAATTGTCTTGCCATATAAAGAAGTAGGATATACATGTTCATGGTACATCACTTTATTCCAGTAGCTTTCCTGTTGTTCGTAGCCATAAAGGAAAAATGAAAATAGGCTGGTTGTGCATTTCTTTGGTATGGAGTGCAGCATTTGAAATTGCCTTATTGATGAAATTGTTTTTGACCCTTTAACTGCCAAGTTTTTTCTAGACATCATGGACAGTAGACATTGCAACTATTTATGTGAAGCTTTCTTTGTTCAGTCGTGGTCGGGGGTCAGCCGTGGTCAGTGGTTGGACTGGGTTACTGTGTAGGCTACTTTTAAAGTGAATTTTTCTTTGTGTGATGCTGTGGTTCGGTGGTGGTGGGGGCGGGGGTGGTTGGACTTTCTAGAGGTGGGTGCGAGCGCTCATGAGGGGGAGAGGTATAGTGCCCCTGCCCTTTGTCTTTAACTCGGACATTTGCGTCATTGTTGTCGCTGGGATGAGCCGTTCAGCACAGCAGTTAACATTAAGAATGGCCAACGAAATAGATCAACACCAAATAGGCCCTTGGAGTGCATTTTTGTAGCTGGTGTTGCCAATTTTTGGCACCAAAAAGTAGTTTACAAGCTTGTTTCATATGTGTTGCTCGCAAGTGCAGGTAAACATTGTGGAATTCTGATTCAAGAAAATGATTTTATCACAAAACAACAAAGAGTCGTAATTGATTACCAGGTGTGGCATTTTTTGTTTGCATTCCAGATAACAAAAGGACTGAACAATTGAGCTCCACGCGGTCATCTAGCACACTTCCCATGATGCTTCCCAATAGTCAGCCTCCAACTCCAACTCGCTTGGCTGGCACTGCAACACAGTTTGAGTTTGATGAACGGGGCGACATCATAAAGTTTTACAATGAAGTAAGCCGTGTCCGTTTTTTTTTTTTTTTTTTTTTTTTCCCAGTATTGTAGAATATTGTTGTCGTGTCTACAAGTGTCAAGTAGCTGTACGAAAGAACAAACTGGAGATGTGCAGCTGATGAAATCTGGGCTCAGAATGAATGGAATTCAGATGCATAAAACTTCCATCATGATGATGTTTCTGGGACAGTAAATAAACTGCATTATAAATTATATTTAGAAAATGTTAAGTGGATTAAATACGTATGGCATTTTGGTTAAAAAAAAAAAAAGTTGGGGTGTTTGAATAGTGAAATTTTCGAATGCAATTGAATTTGAATAGTTCAGAGAAACAAGCTTTGAATGTCAAATCGAATACTAAATATTTTCTCATTTTTTAACAAAGTGATTATACTGTAAAGAGTGGTGCACTATGACTATGACAGTAATGAAAAGAGGGAACATTATGTCAACAGCTGCACATTAAGCCCTGTGTTCGTTAAAGGAGGTAAATGTAATACTGCAGCACACCGCCTATTGTTGTGTTGGGATGCCAACTTGGTGAAACTGCAAAAATGAGAAATTGCTTTGCCTAAATCGAAACAGCAGATTCTTGGGCTGCATTAAGTGAGGTAATCTTATTGATTGGACTGAAAGTTTTTTAGCAGAAGGTATCTGCCCTGCACATTGGCTGACGATGAGTTGCCTCTGAGCAACAACTGCGGCTCTCCTGCAGCAGAAGAATCATTCTCAGCAATCCTACTTGCATTTGTCTTTCTCCCCAAGACTCGAATAACTGTTGACAATTTCTGATAGTGAATGTTCAAATCGAATTGAAGAGCAAAAACTATTTGATTTGTATTTGAAGTTTAGAATATTCGCAAACCCCTAACGTGCATTTGATTTGCCTGCACCACTGTGAACCAATTCACGGTAGGGCACGAGAAGTTAAAAAACTGTACAGCTCAACTTCAACTGTGCAAGCACAACGCGACATGTGAAAGGAATGCCTAGATGCGGACATTTGCAGGCCTTATGTTTGTCTGCCTAGTGTCCATGTAAGGCCCTTAACCACAGGTTAATGGCGACTTCTGATTTGTTTGGCCCTAAAAACAGCAGAGAGCAGTACACGCATGTATGCTATGTGTTCAGTTAACAGATTCAGTTAACAATTTGGTTCCTTCACTACAGAAGATCAGA
Source organism: Dermacentor silvarum (assembly GCF_013339745.2). Classification (NCBI taxonomy): domain Eukaryota; kingdom Metazoa; phylum Arthropoda; class Arachnida; order Ixodida; family Ixodidae; genus Dermacentor; species Dermacentor silvarum. Next base: position 91,890,552 of record NC_051154.1, on the reverse strand, counting down.
CTGCATATTTCCAAGAGCAATGAATATCTTAGAGCATACCTAAACTTGTCGTGCCTTCCCTAATAGTGTTGTGCGAATATTCGAATTTTCGAATAGTAGTTTCAAATATTACGCTATTCGATATTCGCTTCGAGAGCAGTTGTAATATTCGTGCTTTTCGAAGTGTTGGCAAACAGTTGCGAGTTTGTTTACTGTCTAATAATCAGTAAGGCACGATTTTTAAAATAAAAAATACTCGCACGTTCGGCAAAACTGTATAAATATTATGGTGGGAGCTTTCAAATATATTAATGTTAGTCATTTCATCAACTTTAACAACGGGCAAAAGACGGGCTGTGTGCTGTGTCGTCTGGTGCCCTGCTACTTCGCAACTCCACGTTTGCACCAAGTTGGCACCATCAGTAGTGAGGGTGCAGAAAAATCGTGTACCATCTTTGCGCCTTTCCTGTGCCTTTTGGGACGAACAGTGTGATTCAGAGGGTGCCATTGCTGCACCACTGAATCGAATGGCAGAATGCAGCACCCTGTGAACTGATTCAGGCGGTGCAGGCGAATCGAACAAACATCTTGTAAAAAGCCCTTCATCATAGTTGATGTATTTAACCCCAGTACTGAAGTGAGCAAATGGCCATTACTGGCATTGTGACAGCATTTCCACATTGTTAAAAAATGAGATGTGCGACCAAGTGTCACTGCTATGTAGCGATATTAGTAGTTCCTGCATTCAGCACATCTCGTAAGGCTGTACTGGCTGCCTATGCAGCAATATCCCTTTGTGAAGCACAAGCTTGGCGATGTCTGGTCTGTGCTCCTGTCACTGGGATACTTGCTGCTGGGGCAACAGACAATTTTGCACGGACCTTCGTCACCAAGGGCAGCATGCATGCAGGCCCAGTCAAAATCGCAAAGGAATGAAGAGATGATTTGTGAGATATGCTGTTTATAAAACTGTGTACCCAGGAATTATGTCAAACACAAGCAGCTCCAAGTGATTACTTTTCTGAAAAAACTGCACCGAGGACAGCTTCAAAAGTACTTGTGATTTTGTAAATGGTGAATGATTAGAAATCTAACCTGGGTGCCAACTTCCCAGATGCCCAGTTGTGTATTCACAACTGGCCATGTTAACAGAACTGCATGCAGCACCATGTTTGCTTTCTGTATACGTAAAGGGGCCATGAAACGGTCAAACAACTTTTCTCAGTTTAGCATTATAATTGAGACTAGAGGGCCCAATGTGCATATACGACAAAAAAAAAAAAAAGTGTGCTCCCGGCGCACATTTGAACTAGAAATTTCTATTTGCATTTTCTATCTCTAAGCCCCTCCCACCAACAGAGACTGCTATTTTGGCATACACTGTGGGACATCAGGAAATGCAGGGCGACCGTTGTGTCATCTAAACAGTTCAAGACCGCCTCGGATGTTTTGCTCTGCGCACTCTGGCATCCAACGGCAACAAAGCAAGGTCGCGTCGTTGAATTGTGCCCACAATTCCTTCACTTGTGCAATAAAAAGCAGCAGCAGACCGCCAAAATGAACATGCAATAAATGACGACCCATGGTGGCCATGACATATTTCCAGTTCCTGCAATCGTTTCCGGTGCTTGTAGTAAATACAGAAGTATGGCCTTCGAGATTGGTTTCTGTTACTCCAAGGAAGCCGTTTACGGAGGTGCGGTTCATTTAGTCACCACTCAGTGTTGCTGTATGGTTCAACAGCGAGATAAAAAAAACTCAAATGAAGTAAACTCCCGTTAATCCAAAGCTGAAAAAAAAAAGACATGCAAAGTTTAGAGATAAGCAAAATCATGAAAATAGAAACCCGTTGGCCGTGTATAGACCACATGGAGCCTTTCGAAAATGTCGCTAGTAATGTTCTCAGTCACTTTCGCGTGCATCGGCACCAGCCACGTCTGTGGGCAACGACATTACTGTCGCTGTGCCAAGACAGCATGCTTGGCAGAGTCGAGATGATTGGTCCTAATGCAATATGTATTTGAAGCCAGTCTTCTGAGCAGAACTGGTTCCAGACATCCAAAGAGCTGACGCAACTTCGAAAACTGTGGGACACTATGGAAGAGCGCAATTGTCACGCCTTTAGCATTCACCACCGCATGAGCATGAAGCGAGTATTCTTATCAAGCTGCGATCTCACTGAAACGCTGTGGGCTCACGCGAATGCTTGCTTCTTTTGGATGTAGCATGTAGGCGGATAGCTCCTACTCAAAAGTGCTGATCATTTTGCCCAAGGTCACAATTAATACGCTGTGACCACATTGATGCGTCACTGACAGCGTCTTAGAGAGAAAAAAAAGAAAGACTCCCAGCTAACCGCTGCCGTGTGAGGCCGAGATAAAGTGGCAGAGAGCAGCCAAGCAAGTGCACACGAGCAGTGATGGATAGAAAGAAGGAGAAAAGATTAACTGGGAGTGAGGCCCGGCGTGCCGTCTGTCTTGGATAGCAAGCTGCCGCCGAAAAAAAGCGAGTGCAAGTGATGCTGTTGACGCTGCCCATTGCCTTTTTACTGGTATTGTCAAAGTCAAGATATTGAGATATCTGAAGTCTGGCACAAAATGTTTTCGATATAAGGGGGAAAAGGAAACACGTACTAGGTTTAAAACCATGGCCAGAAAAAAATTTCAATTAGCCTATATTTCAAGATATCAGAGTTCGAGTTAACGAGGGTGTACTGTACAAATTTTCTACCACATCGAATGCGCTTAATTGATCAGCTTGCTGTGGGACGCATATGATTTGTGCTGTACCGTTAATGCTATATGGAATTCAAACTTGAAAATTTGATGTCATGGCCCCTTTAAGTTTGTTGTGTAGATTTTCAGTTCTGTATTGTTGCATAATTTTGTTCTAGTGCAGTTAATGGTATTAAGCCTTGGAATTTTTATTTGCAGATCTACAGGAAAAGGATGACCACATTTGCCATAAAATTCTCCCCGGATTCGAGCAAGGTATGCAAGCTTTCTTGTTCACTGATGGCAAACTAATGAATGAGGTAAAGAGATTAGTTTCTCAGTGATGTGATTGGCGTTCTAATTGCGCCATACTGAGCCATGAGCAGTGATGTAAAATGTGCTACATCCTGCAGCATTTGGACAAAAATTGCATAATTTGCGCCAAAATTGTCGTTTTAGTGGTCTTTTGAGTAAAAGGGAAGACGACAAGCGCTCGAAATCTGTCATTGTGAGAGCCGAACAAGCGAGTGCTCTGGAGAAAGAAATCTCTGAAGGCCAGTAACTATGTGATGAACAGAGGACAATACTCGATTAGGCCAATGGTGATAACTAGCAGACCAAACACAACTTGTACTTTCCGTTACAAAGTGCTGTACCGTAATTAGCAAGCAAAATCGCTGTTGTCGCCACGTGACGAATGCAGCTTACCATAGTCATAAGTCTAATTGCCATTCGTGCGGCAGCTGAAAGATACCGTTGCTGTTTGCAGTCACACTAATAGCTTGGCTGCGAAGACGTGTGCTGCAAACTGCGTAGCCACTCACCTCGCAGAGCCAGAGTACGCCTGGAACGATAAATTTTCCATGTGCAAATTTTTTTCATGTACAAATGGATTATGGCATGTGAAAACAGACACGCTTGCATGAAAACTTCACACACTGACCGATGCACTGAAATTGTCATTAAAGAATGTCACAAATTTAATTGCGATCATGGTAGAATGCGACGACCGTTATCTCCTCCATGCAAGCCTATATACCAAGGGTATGCTGCCACCGTGGGTATAGGCATACTCTATCGACATGCCTTTGTTTCATTAAAGGGACTGACAACCGACATTTATGGACCCAGTTTTTTATGGCGCAACGAAAAGCTCACCCTCGGTAGTGTTTACACCTGCAGCGGTTACTTCCAAAAGTGCGTGAATATTTTGTAAGCAGAATTTTTTGATCTGATCAGCCTCTAAAAAAATAAGAGTCCCTCCTCCAGCAACGCTGAGAAGTGATAGCGATGCCGATAGCCCGCCTCGCAAATTGTGAAAGCCGCCAATCGTCCTGCTTTCACTGGAGGAAGTGCAACTGTGGTTAACCACCTACAGTAAAACCTCGATAATTCGAACTCGGTTAATTCGAAATTTCGGTTAATTCGAAGAATTTGAGCGGTCCCGTCATTCTCAATGCAAATTCTACCGGATAATTTGAATGGCCCGCGCGGCTCTATTCGGATAATTCGAAGTTTCCGGCTAGTAGCAACGTGCGGCGGTTACGTTAGGGCGCTCCGTACAGTCGCCAACCGATTTTCCGAGCTCGAGGGGACTGAAAAATAGTCCGGAAAACTCGTTCGGCCGAAAAAAAAAAAAAGTTATTAGTGCGGCTTAAAAAAATCTCTAATAATGCCCTGCCTCATACTACGCTTGGAGGGGATCGACCTGCTTGGATTTGCGCAGCAATGACGTCGTCTCCGTGTACAGTCGACACGAACGTCACCGCGTTGGCGATCTCCGCCAACGAAGATCCACGAAGATCCAAGAAACGAGCTTCGCACCGCTTAGCTCTCGCGAAGGTACAGGAAGTAGCGCCGATCACTGAGACATGGGACTCCGAGACACCTGCTCAGTGTACACGCCACGTTCAAAATAGCAACCGAAACTTGAGAAAAAAAAAAACTCACTGAATTAACAAGCGTGGTGTCAGCGCGCACGAACGAGCGCGGCCGCGAAGGTTCGTGCGGTCTATCGCTTCAACGGAAACTGAGCGGCGAGAGCACATTGCATACAAAAGGTCAGAGCAGTCTGGAGATTGCTTTCAAGATACGGTGCGCGCGAGAAACCGCTCCGGCACTAAGTACGCAGTTAGAAGAGTAGAAGAGCACATACGGCGGGCGCGCGGCGCTGATATTATCGCCCTTGGACTTTGTATGGAACCTCAGGGCGGCGACGCCGACGGCGAAAATCCGCTTGAAGTGTCCATATAATTGGTGTCGCAATAAAAAAACATCCCACAATTAATGGTTACAACGATAGTGCTGAGCGCATTACTAAGAAATAAAGAAAAAGAGCAGTACTCTGGAGCGTTTTGTCAGCCAAGGAAGAGCGGGCATGGCCTCCGAGACTGGAGGATTGCGCTAGCTCTCTAATGAAAGCGCGCGTTCCAATCTTGTAGGCTACACAGCGAGCCACTGGAATCCAAGCCAGTGCAAAATCCAACATGGCTGTTTTCAAGATTGGGTAGCGCGGCTCGGAAAGAGCGATTTAGTCCGCAAAATCGAACTTTGGGGTCTCAATTCGTCCGAAAAATTGGGTGCGAAAATGCATGAACTCAATGGGAACCCTGACGGTGCATTTTTGAAGTCCGGAATAACCAGCAAGTCCAAATTTTTGGAGTCGAGCACCACCACGCCCGCTTTCGCGGCAGTTATCGATTCCGTGAACATCGTCTGCAACTTTGTTGAGTGCAGTGCGGGTGATATTTGTATGCTACGTTTTTTGAGCCAGCTGGAGAGCATGGCACTAGGGGCGGCGAACCAGCGCGCCAAGTAATCCCGCATCGGTAATTGCATTGAGTAATTTTTCTCGGAGATGGAAAATAAAGGTGATTTCTTTTTGCTGCAAGTTCTTGCTTGTTTTCTTTTTTTATTATTCATTTCGGTTAATTCGAAAATCCGCTTAATTCGAAGAATTTTCGCGGTCCAGCGACCTTCGAATTATCGAGGTTTTACTGTATATAGTCACCTTTCCAGCCACTTTTAAAGGTAAATAAGAGTGGAGCAATAAGTTTGCGTTGCTATGCAGACCTTTCTTATGGCTGAACCGTGTTTTTTCCCAAGTACATGCCTACGTCATGGCTGGCTGGCCCCTGTCATCGTTATTCAGTCGATAGACGAGCTAAGCCAAGTCATCAAAAACGAAGGCGAAGGCAGCGCCACTTTTCTACTCACTACAACTGCACATTGTAAGTTAGAAAAAACTTATAGTAGAAAGAATGTTACATTTCATTATTGATAAAAAGACCAGGAACAGCATACACTGTAGAAGGTTACGTGGTAGACTTCTTAAATAGGTTCATGTTTTCGCCGCATGAGGCACCAAAGGTCATTTTTCCCGACTTTTAGTGAAGAATTAAAACTATAAATCCACGTTTAATGAGAAAGACAGGACCCGTTCTAGCCAATACGATAGACGATCTTTCCATCTGCGGGGTTATCTCAATTCATGTTCCGAGCGGTTGGTTGTCTGTCCCTTTAAGGAATCCGTTTGTATACTTTACACAGCCCCGCCCCCCCCTCCCCCCGCGAAAATTGCAGTTTTTTTTGTTTTTTTTTTTTTTCAACGCATACAAATAACAAACGCTTGCAGCCATGTTGGATGAACTCGCACAAAACTGCACATGAACAGAGGCGGCCACGAGAGTGTGGCAATGATGCGATACGTGCTACAGTAGAACCCCTGCTGTTACCTTCCCGGGTGCTGCGTTTTCCGGCTGTTACGTCGTTTTCGGCCGGTCCCGGCATAGCTCCCATAGAAGCCAATGCATTGGTAACCCCGCTGTTATGTCGCAACTGTGGGACCGTTCCCGCATCGTACGTTGCGAACTGCCACACCGCGCCAGCCCGAGTGGCCATTTTGACTTTTCATGTCGCTTGGCTTGGTTGCTTGACGATGGCATTGGCCGCCCAAAGTGCCGGGGGCGACACTTATTACGTATTTTCAGTTTCCGCCAGCAAAAGTGTGGCCCTTGAGATGTGCATTTGCTATCTAAAGATGTGTCTATGACGCATTGCGGCCCTAAAATTGGTTTTGGCTCATAGATGTTCCGTATAAAGTCCAAGGGCGATTACGCCGCGCGCCGTATGCTGTATGTGCAAGTGAAAGCGTGCGAGGGGAGCCGACGACCGCGTCTCACGCGCGAAAGAAAGACAAGCAGGGAGGAAGCGCGCCTTCTTCCCTTGCGCTCGAGGCACCGGCGATGGAGCGAGGGGGGAGGGATAGCGGGCAGTGTTGTGCTCTGGCATCATACTGCGCGGCGACGCACGGTCGCTCGGGCCGTATCTTGAAAGCTATCTGCGTGGGGGCAGAGTCTACGCAGTGTAGGTTGTGGGTTCTTGGTGTCTCACAGGAGACCAACCACCGCGGGTTCGAGCTTAGCGAGCCACAGGGCCGCGTCAGCCGTCGCCTCCAGCACCGCTCGCGCGCGAGCTCAGAGGCCGCAAGGGGCTACCGAGCGACGCACGCAAAAACACAGTAAAGCCCTGAGTTGACGGAAACCGTTTACTGAAACCGTCGGCACCAGCACTGCACAAACGCTCGCACGGAGGGGAGCCAAAGGGGTCCCGCACCAGGGCGAAAATACAATAACAGGCGCCTATAGCACGTCGCGGCGAGAGCACAGGCTCAAGCTGGGACACGCCGCTAGGAAAAGTCCCGGCGGCTATGCTACTTGCTCTGGCGATAACCAATGGGTCAACTCGCGAGAGCACGGGCAATATCCTTCGGCTTAGGCTTTCGGCAAGTGCGGCTCGGCGAGGTACGACCTCGCGCGAGCACTAATGGCACCGCTCGTCGGCTTAGCGTCGGGAAAGGATCAGCACAAAGTACGCGCTCCCCGCACGGGCAAAGGCACCGTGCGCGAGCTCAGTCCTAGTCACAAAGGTGTCGGCGGACGAGAGGAAAGCATGAACGTACCGTGCGCTGGTCCCGGAGAGAAGTCCACGCTTCGCCGCTAACGACCGACAACCGGCCGCGTCGTGACGTCAGCGCTCCGCCCTCACCGCCAACCGCCGCGTGCGCAGCGCCACCGCGGGAACCGGTTAGGCGGCGCGGGCGGAGAAGGAGGCCAGCGGGGAACGATGGCGAGGGATGGCAGAGCAGGCGAAGCGCGCGCAATCATGCCGGCGCAACCCTCAATCCCCACAAGGTATGTCGGCGGCTCGTAGCTTTGTGCGTGCTGTGTGTTCTCGGCGCTCAGTTTGCGTTGAAGCGATGGACAACAACGAAGGTCACTTCGCTCGTTTCTGCAGCGGCGCTTAAATTCCTCACGCCAGCGTTTGACAGCGCGTGTCCGCGCTCGTCGAGTGTGATATGTTCATGTTTGCCTGTGGGCGCTGACACCATGCTTGTTAATTAGTTAATAAGCGAATGTTTACCAGTTTATACGAACGATAAAACTACTATTCTTACTTTGTATAGCTTATCGCAATCGATACTTCGGCTGTCGGGCGAAACTACTTTTTTTCACACGTAAGAATTAAAATAATATTGTGTGCAGTTTAACACTACTCCCATTTCTCAATTTTTCCTGTTTCCCGGCTCTTGCGGGTTTTTTTTTACGGTCTCATGAAAAACGTAACAGCGGGGTTCTACTGTATATGCGTTTTTCAAATGATGGGCGATTTTCTCAAGTGAGTGCATCTATGGCCAGCAGCATAGTCAAGTACTGTGATTGTCAGAAAGATTTACGCGAGCACGCAGGTAGAAATCGAAACACCTTTCAATTTCACTGCCTTGCGTTGAATCAAAACAAAATGAAGCATGAGTACCTGATTGACAGACCCCATGCATGCCACAAAATAAGACAAATAAAAAGTGCCGAGATGACGGCTATGCTTTTGAGTTGCACCTTTCCGATTTGAAGCAGTCCGCTATTGCAGGGCTTTACTTGATTAACAGGTGTGCAACCAAATACCTCCAAGTCAACAAAATGTTCATGCCATGGAATAATGGGGACGGGAGAATACAGGTACAGTCGAACCTGGGTATATCGAACTCGCCAAAAAACGTTTATTAGTTCGATATATGGCATAATTAAGTGTTTAGGGGTAAAAAACGCAGCTCGATGTTGCTGAAGGTCGTACTGCATTGGTGCGATGAACAATTGTCCACGAGCAGGCACACCTTGCGATTTTCGCCTACCAAATCATTGTTCCACGACGATAGCCACCTGCTGAAAAGCTCCCCGGTAATCCACGCTTTTGAGTTTGCTCGGTAGGTAGCAGTGCGCACACGTCGGGCGCCACGGGCACCTGGCCTTTTGTCAGACTTGGCCCTGATGTCTGCCTTGTTCTTCAGGATAGTACTCAAGGTGCTTCTTGGAATCTTGTACACGGCGGCGACGTCGGACTTCTTCTCACCGCGCTCGACTCGATTTATGATTTTGAGTTTCGCGGCGAACGGCAAATTCTGCCTCTTTGCACAAGCCATGACGACAGCGCGCCAAGAAAGTTGACAGAGCGCCAACAGGCAACACCACCAGCACGGATCACGCTGAATGAGGACTCGAGGAAAAGAGGCAGCAGCAGGCACACAAGCATAAAGAAAGAAAAAATGGCGCTCACTTGTACCGCCTCCACGCCTCGGAGAAAGCACGACGGCCTTCGATTGGCTGTAAGCGCTGCGAGCAGGCCAGAATAATTTTTTGCAGGGGGGTGTTCGCCCGTGCCCAGCCGGGTCTAAACCACTTTTTCTAGGGTGGCACCGGCAGTTTTCCCCGCCACCGCGAGGGAAAGCCAACTTGCTGGGGCACTTTTGAGGCACATGGTGTTTGATATATCGGTTGTCGTTGCTATTTTCGTTCGATGTAACAGTAACTTTTGCTATATATTCTCAATGTAAATTTACCGTGTTTAGAAATTGTTCGATATACGGGATAATTTGATATAAACGGGTTCGATATAGTCGGGCTCAACTGTAGTTGAAACTATTTATTTTACTGCAAGTTTTGTAGCTTGTGTACGCTGCAAGTATGCATACAGGAAGTGTGAATTTTTCATTCAAGGTATGCAAGTACGAGAATACTTTACTAAGTTGAGGGGAAAGTAGCCTTTAAAAAAAAATTATGGTGTTTTACCTGCCAAAACGACGACCTGATTATGAGGTACACCGTAGTGGGGGACTCCGAAATAATTTTAACAACCTGGGTTTCTTTAATGTGCACCTAAATCTAAGTACACGGGTGTTTTCACCTTTTGCCTCTATTGAAATGCGGCTTCCGTGGCCAGGATTCGATCCCGTGACCTCGTGCTTAGTAACCCAACACCATAGCCGCTAAGCAACCACGGTGGGTGTAGTCAAATGTTACGGAAATAGAGAAGGGGGGGGGGGGGGATGTAATTACAGGTTTTGTGGGACAGAAGCTCTTTAACTTGAAGATTAATTGAATTATGTGTATGCAATATGGCATTCTTTTAAAAAAACAAATGCATGTCTAATTTGTTCAAAATGATAATCGGAACAGTACATGTACGTTTTAGTTTAAACAGAAAGCGGAATTCTTCGAAATTCCATCTGCTGCAGTAATGCATAGTGCCTGTGGAATTGTGGGCCCATATTCACAAAGAAAAAGCTCATACGGTTGAATTTTTCCAGAAACATAATGTCAGCCGATCCTGTTACTGGGCATATAAGCCTTGGCCAGCCAGTGGCAAAGAGCATTTACTAACAAAAAGCTTTGTGAATTCAGCCCCTGACACTTGCGATTTCAAACTCGGCGTCAGAAACCAGGTCCCAGCGTGTGTGGAATTGAAAAACACTCGTGTACGTTGATGATGTGCATGTTTAAAAACTTTTAAAATTTGATCTGAAGCCTTCATTACCGCAACCCTCATTCACAGAGTAGGTTTCAGACATAAAGTCCCAAACAATTAGTTTGTCCTGCATTCTATGAACTGCAAGGAACCATGAGCCTAAGTATTCTGTCCATCAACTGATGGAAGAAACTTAGGGCTAAACAAAGGAAAATGAAGAGCAGTAAGTGAATTTCATTGCCTGGGATATCCTAGACAAACGTATGCATTCTCATGTCCATACACCGATTCTTATTTGGGAATATGGCAATATTGCTCTAGCTAGACAAAATATTTGCTTTTGAAAATGTGGCTAGTAAAATGTCACGCAGACTTGTACACGTTACAGAAAAAAGTTATTGATTACAATTCATTCAAAAATGTATTTAAGTTACCAGTTACTGGCCCCACAAAACAAAAGTAATTTACTTATACTTTGCTTTCCTCTGAGCTTTTATTAACATTGCATGGATACAGTAAACAGTAAGAGCTGGCCTGGCACTATCAGTGCGTAGTCTGCAACCCTTCATACATTGCATGTCTTCACTAACAAATGCTTTTGAAAAACTTTGTTGGTCATCGTCTCTTGTTTTTGTTGTGAAGACATCAGCAGTGACACTGAAAACTCGAGGAAAAAGAGTGGGAAAGAAAGGGGGGTTAGCCAGTTAGCTTGATGTGCGTGCTGGGAAGTAGGGGGGTGGTGTAACGTTTACGGATGTTGTGTGCAAGATTGCGATTACTCAGCCTCTGGGTCCTCTTGAAGCGCAGCAATTCATTATTGCTTGTACTTCGAGAAGAGTTCCTGGTTGGTCTAATAAAAAGCTGAAAAATTTGTTTGTGTGTAATTTGCTGGCATTAACGTCCTAAGTGGCCTTCGCTATCGAGATGTACCAGCACCGGTTCAATGAGGAAACAAATACTAACCCCCGTATTCAGAAATGCATCTCAAGTTGAAGCCCATGCTTGACTTGATCTAAGTGACGCCTGGTGTGAATGTGCCCAGGACGCTCATTGCGTTTCCTTCGGCGCATTCACGACAGGCATCATTTAAATCAAGTCAAGCATGGGCTTCAACCTAAGGTGCATTTCTGAATACGGGGATAAGCCTCCATGTTTGCCTGTCTGAACATGCACATTTGCGAGGCTGCAGCGTAGCAGGTTCTCGGGTGTTCTACTATAGTTTTCCCCAAATTCAGGTTCTCAAAGCTACGTCGCCTGTTACAGCTTGTCTCATCAATAAAGTAACTGGTTACATGTAATCGGTTACTGAAAAAAAAGTAATTGAATTAAAGTGAGTGTTACCGAGTAAACAAAGTAATTGTTAAATTGCAGAATTACTAATAAATGTAATTTATTACATCTAATTTGGTGATGTTACGTGCGAGTCTGCTCCAAAGTGAGGTTTTAGCAGCCCCAAAAGTTGCTCCGAAGTGGCTTGGATGAATCACATCACTGATTTCTGATAAAATTCATATGGCTGCTGCATGAAAAGCTGAAAGCAATGAATTGCAGTGTGTGAAATGACAGCAGGATTGTGCATGTGTGTTTGTAATTTTGAAGAACTGCTGTCTGTTTCAGAATGAAAGTGTTGGCTTGACACCATTGCCTCGGGCCAAATGTGTGGTCAACTCACCACGGCGGCAGGTGTCGCACAACAGAAAAGTTTTTGTGTCACCACTCAAAGCTGGTTGCTATCCTGTGTCACCCAAGCACCATACTTATCACTTTAGCCAAAGTCCAGCCAAGGTGAGGTAGCTGTTGATTGCAGTAATAACCTTTTTTTTTTTTCCTTCTTTTTTTGCTGTTGTATTTATCCAGCATGTTTGGTATTTAGCTACATTTTTTCTTGCACTAAAGTATGATTGGAATTCCTAGGGATCATTTCAGTGCCATTATGCATAGTGTGAAAGAAAGACCACATTCTCTACGAGGTGAACTTTTAGTGTATGAGCATTGCTAGATGCCAGAATTCAAAGTGTTGTGTGCATGTTGATGTTTTTTCCCTCCTAGAGAGGTGAAGTTTCGTGTGCATTTTGATGTTTTACTACTCATAGAGAGGTAATTAGGTTATTCATTTTCATTTAACAACTGCAGGATCTGCGTGTCATCAACCGTATGGTTCAGAGCAGCGAGAATGTGAGCAAGCGCATCTTGCATGAGGATGATATTTCGGAGGATGATTCCCCTGCCACAAAGCGGTGTTTCTTCAAGAAGATTCAGACAGTTATGAAGGAGCGCCAGGACGTCTGTGGTGGAGGCAGCAGCGCAGACAACTGAAGGGAGGGAATGGGAGACGAAGCTTTCCGCCATTATATATTTAAAGCACCGTCATTTTCATTTTCTGATAGACTGGCATCCCTCATCTGTTTTCTCATTCACTGTTGCTTTCATTTACGCATTTGGGGGCTGTTCTTGTGCACACGTGACTGCACTGACAGTGTGCAGGCCCCGTCTAAGCATTGTGCGAACTGGCTGCACCAACTGCATGTGCCGGGGCTTGTAAATCGAGTTATCCTTTAATTGAGAAACTGGAAAGCTGAGTGGTCAGTCTTGATGTGTGAGCATATTGCATAGATTTTTTCATCTCAGTGGATTTCCCAGGAGGAAACGTAGGCTATTTGTGTGTGTGTGTTTTCTTTTTAGAACATTTCAGAAACAAAAGCTCCATTTGTTTGAAATGCTTTTGCACTGAGCTCTTCAGTGTCTGTGTGGTGCATCATCATTTATCACTATGCAGCCACACAAAATGCCTCATTGCACAAATGTGTGCAAGCTTTTGTTTCTTGCATGTTTTACATTTACATGTACACTTGTAGTACTAATGTCTTTCCTGGTCGAGTCTGTCATGCTATCTTAAGCTTTGAGTCTCCAAGAGATTGATTTGTTGACCAGCATGAGAAAGTGTAATATTTTATGCTTATTTAGAGTTTAAATCTTTAGTGTTTTATTCTAAACTTACAAAGCTTTCGGAATATATGGCATATTTGCTTTATTTTGCCATCTAACTATAGCTTAAAGCCTGTGTTTGTTTTGTACTTTATCCTTGCAAGGTGTGTTGCTGTGGTTTTGTTATGTTATGTTGACAAAAAATATATGGAATCCTGTCTCAGACAGGGGCATATTTCCCCCAAGCATTCATTTTCTCCATCAAGTTGTATGTTAGCTTGTAACTTGCAGTCATTTTAAGTGCACACATAACTGTAACAAAATATTTTAACTGCTTGGTAGCATCAAAATAATTTCTTACTGCATTTTATATTTACCTTTTGCAGTA
>NC_051154.1:91561749-91571749 GCF_013339745.2 Dermacentor silvarum | reverse complement strand
CCTATCACTATACGGGACCTCGCGAAGCCCGCAAACAGAACTCTCCCTCCGACATATTTCGTCTATGATTCCGCATTCCCTTTTTCTTTACTGTTTAATCTTATTTCATCGGGGCCACAGTGCTGAAGGTAGTACTGGGGCGTGTGTTACTTTGCCGAGAGTGGAGTGCAGGGAGAGCCTCATGAAACATTTTCTCACTTAAAGGAATATCATCATCAGCAGCAGCAGCCGCAGCCTATATTTATGTCCACTGCAGGACGAAGGCCTCTCCATGTGATCTTCAATTACCCCTGTCTTGCACTAGCTGGTTCCAACTTGCGCCTGCAAATTTCCTAACTTCAGAATAGTGTTGCTTGAGCTCATTGGTTGCACATAGCACAAATGGTTTCCAGCAGAACGTACTGACACGGTCAGAAATAAAAGACTTGTTCCTAACTTCACCTACCCACCTAATTTCTGCCGTCCTCGACTGCGCTTCCCTTCCCTTGGTACCAATTCTGCAACTCTAATGGTCCACCGGTTATCTGCCCCACGCATTACATGGCCTGCCCAGCTCCATTTTTTTTTCTCTTAATGTCATTTAGAATATCGGTTATCCCCGTATGCTCTCTGATCCACACTGCTCTCTTCCTGTATACCTTAACGTTAGGCCTAACATTTTCCGTTCCATCGCTTTTCGTGCGGTCTTTAACTTGTTCTCGAGCTTCTTTGTTAACCTCCTAGTTTATGCCCCATTTGTTAGCACCGGTAGAATGTAATGATTGTACACTTTTCTTTTCAACGACAGTGGTAAGCTCCCAGTCAGGTTCTCAACCAGTAAAGCAATATAGGTTGTGCTCAAACTTTCTTAGTGGAATTGCATTAACGTTTTCTCAAATGCACCTCAATGGAAAAATTAGGCTCAAATAAGTACCAATATTCGCTTTGTAGTATCGTCACACTTTTATTTCAATAAAGGTATACCCTTGATCAGTCCCAATAAAAAGATGAACAGAAAAAAAAGAAACAAAGCGCTACTGAAAGCCAGGTGCAAGTAAGAAGCTATTATAAATGTAGTTTCCTGAAAATTTTGAGCGAGAGAGAGAGAGAGAAGAACTCAAGTTTCCTTTATTTTTGTCATTCATGCGGATGCATACCAAAATATCCTCATATCACCCTAATCATCACAGACGAAGTAGGCTCTTAAAGTAGCATGACCAACGTCCTCACTTTTCATCGTGGACTCTTGGCCTTTTTACAAACGGACGCTTATATTATAATCCTATCTTGCGAAGGGTGACAGCTCTTGCCTTCCTTACTCATGTGCAAAGGTGGTCATAGGCAATCGCTTTGCGGTCGCGACTTGCAATAAACATTTCTCTTAGATTTTCCTTCCTTGGGCCCTAAACTGTGCACAAAGAGAAGTAGGCACTGCCTTGTAAACACAGTACAGCTATTCCATTTTAACCATGCAGGTGCAATAATTTTTTGGATGTTGCAGAGTAAGTATAGTGGTAGCGCGCCTACATAGGATAAATACGAAATGATGGCTCATGACGCGACGACATACTTAACACACTAATAAAAAAATCTACTAGTTGTTTGCTGCGGAGGCGACTGAAAATTTGAACTTACAGCAGACGTTTTTGAATGCTTGAGTGCACAATGAAGTAATAAGGCTAACTGGTAGCGCTGCACTACTGAACTTGTTGCGATGCCTCTGCAAGTTTATTAAAATGCGAAACAGCGTGCCAGCAGTGGCTAATCATCGCTTCCTACGGCGGCCCTCATGTTGGCAGTTTCATGCTGAACTCCCTGCGGACTAAAGGATGCATTATTGCACCATTTATACGACGGGGGTGTAGCTCAATGTATAGTGATCGGTTACCTTTTAAAGCGGAACAGTGCCTCTTCTGTTTTTCCGTGTGTGACTCATTGTACCCACCATACTGTGACTATGCACAATTATTGAATGTTTTATTGGATGACATGTTAATGTATTAAATACCATGTAAGAAAAAAAAACGAAGAAAAAAAGGGGATGTAGGTCAGATGGTAGAGCGCTCGCTTATCATGCGAGAGGTACTGGGATCGATACCCAGCACCTCCACTACATTTATTTTCTCTCAACAGAAGCTTTATTTATGTGAATTTTTTCTGCTACGCAGTAACGTCCAACACCTGAAGAGGAACACGAATTGAAAACGATCAGTGGTCGTGGGTCTTATTTTGTCTTTGTTTAAATAGCCACCATCAAGCCCGTCATCGGGCTCCCTTGGTTCCCGTGTAATCGCCTGGGCATTGCACAAGGAGTGTTCATAAGCAAACAACGTGCACCGCTATTTCTTTCTGAAATGACCAAATGACTGCCGATCTAAGCACAGAACGAGTTCGCTGTCATCATCGCCATTTCATCAGGTCGATTTCATCAGGTCGCAGGTCGATAAGTGACTACGACCTCCTGTTAAAAAAAAAAGTTTGCGGGTACGAGTTTAGGCCACTGAGGCTGCATTGCGATGTGGACAGAAAGCAAAAAGGTATGTGTAATGAGTACTTGGAGGGCGGGCGAGAATAATTTGAAGTCCTCCATATGGAGCATTACTCTAACTCTTGCTATAACCAATTGCTGTTCCAGTCAATGTTTGTGCAACATCTGGAAAAAATTTGCTAGAACCCATGTTAAGATGGCAGTCGACGGTAATGCGTTTAGCATTGAATCAGTATAGCGAGACAACGTGTTGCACCCTTCGAAACGAGTTATGTATGAGGCGTGTGCCGCAGCGGCACTCCTCTTTCGCGCTTCCTTGAGAACACTCGGTGCCTTCTAGCATCACCGCCAAGAGGCCTGCGCATGGCGTGGCGGTGCTTGTGAAGCAGTACGTGGTTCGTGAGGAAAGGGAAAGGTTGACGCTATCTTCTGCAGCCCTTGAGGGAGCACGGCTCAGCGCCAAAATGAGAAACTCGTCATGCGGCAGCCGGTCTCCTCTCTCGCGCTTCGATGATGATGATGATGATGAAGTGGTGCCTTTCCCTTTGAAACTGGCGGCCGTTACTGTGACGGCCGGGCAAAATGAAGCAAAAAAGAAAAAAAAAAGGAAACGGCAATAGGAAGCAAAGCAAACTATACACAGGTGTGTTCCAGGAAGAGTTCTTTCTAAACAGGTTGCGCCATCTAGTGGCGCTGCCAAGAAGTTGCCTCCGAGACGTGCGTGCGAACGCTGAGAATTGTTCCCTCGCTTGCCACACACCCAGTGGCACCTACACAGTGACCCAAGTTGGCGAGGAGTTCTTTGTAGAGTGACACACACCCAGTGCATTAATGGCACAGCTCGCTACAGCATTGACGTGAAATAAGTTTATTGAAAAGCGGCATATACCCAGCGCATTTGGGGCGCGTCCTTGAGAAACCCGTGGGACGCGGGTTCGATTCCGGCGAGCATCGGAGAAATTCTAAAGGGTGCGAACTTTACGGAGTGCTTTGGCGGTGTTTCTTTCTTTTTTTTTTTTTTTTGTCATTGTAGAGCGGCACACACCTACTGGCTCCAAGTAAGCGTCAAAGAGTTTCATTGAAGAGCAGTGCATACCCAGTCTTGCATCTACAGTGACCCATGTCCGCGGAAAAGAGGTTCGTTGAAGAGCGACGCATATGCACACCTCGCCACATACTCAGTGACTCAAGCTGGTCCGACGATTGGTTTCGAACCCTGTTCTCTCAGCACAGCCAGCCAGATACTCCAACCATTCGACCGCACAGTGACCCAGGTTGGTGGGAAAACGGTCAGATAGAAAGATAGATAGTCCCGGAAAATCCTTCAAGTACCCTAAGAATGCTAATGCATTAAAATGCAGTACAGAAAACAGTTGACTAGAATGGTTCACGACACATTCTGAGTCTGCAATTCTGGAAGGCTAGCGCTGGAAGGCTAGCGGATTTCGATAGCCTTTCTGGAAGGCTAGCGGGTTTCGAAAGGGAAACTTCGAATATTCCAAGTTTCGAATATGAATTGAATATTAAACACTAACTATTCGTATACGAAAAGGAACTATTCGGTATTTTCAATTATTTAAAGTAACCAATTCTTTCGCAAAAACCGACTGTTAAAGTCTAATTACTCTTTGCCGTCTGCTAAACAAACTATCACAAATTATCAAAGCCCAGTCCCCTCCAGTCTACTTCGGCCCACCACTTATCAGCCCCACCTCTTCATCTTACAAAAAGTACCTCGGTCTTCGTTGTCGCTTTCTTGGGTAAGACACATCGAAACAATCCACTCCAAACCTGCGCACTCGTTCGGGTATCTACTAGAAACATGAAAAACACATTCCCAGAAGTAAGAAAGTTAGCATTAGTAACGTTCGTCCGGCCAGATAACCTTAAAGAATCCGTTCTAAACCGCGCCACTTGCTTCATCACTTCACAATGAACATTCACGGTTCTTAAAGCAAACAATCGGTCTATACAAACACCGAAGTCACGCCGCATCACATCACGTGTTTGTTTGCTCCACTCCTTCTTTTACAACCCACGCTCAAGGCACCACCTGCTTAAACCACCAGCGCCAGCTTCCTCTCGCTTTAGTCACATCTTTGCTATAGCACGTTTACCTGACCGCACAACAGCCACGACCTCTTCCTTCTTCCCTGATCCAATCGTTTTTTTTTTTTTTTTTTTTTGGAATGCACTGACTGACCACTTCGTTGCCTGTACTAGTTGACCAAAAAACAAACAAATCGTGAATGCTTAAAAATCACTTTCAATAACTCTTTGTTCCTGGTTTTCATCGTTAAAAATTCTTTACCAATCACTTTCAATAGTCTGCCTATGTAAATCCTTCCATCTAGTGCGTTTTTCGTTTTTCGTTTTTTTTTTTTTTTTTGTGCTTCAATTCATACAACGACGTTCTGTTAAGAAAGTAACTGGAACGCCAATGCATTTCTCCGAAAAGTTCGGGAATTAATATCTAGAAACTGGTGTCATCCTGAGATTTCGTTCCAAGTGGATACGGCTTGCGAACTCCACGGCTAGAATTTGTAAATTGCAATGTGGGCCATAAGGTAATTACTTAAAAACTTTATTAGTGATTTTTTGTTAAATAGTCGACTATGCAATTGAGTTTTTTTTTGTGCAAGTAATGTCCGCCTCTTTGAGTAGACAAGCTCATGAACTAGAATTGTGCTATCTGCCACAGGCAACCTTTAAAAATCTTTGAAAGTGCTCGCTGAAACACCCTGTATGAAAAACCTCAGCTATTTCGCGTGCTAGTTTATTTCTCTGTGAAAATAGGAGTGAGGTGCCACAAAATACAGGTTCACAATGACAGCGTTTACAATGTTTGGCTAAGTGGGAATAGTTATCCTTTAGGCGAATGTTGACACATTGGCCAGACCGTTTCTTCATGGGCGCCGCCATTGCGTAGGCAGTGGCGCCATCTATGGGCAGTTGGCATGCTAGTTTGGGCGAACGCCGGTGTTGTATGCTGTAGTATGCGCTCGGCGGCAGTTTCTGCTGAATTTTGCCAATACCATCTAAACAGCACTAATTTCGATTTCTTCACGGGAAATTGTCAAAAAAATGCGCTTTTTGCGAGTGTGCAGACGATTGCGTGTCTTACATCTTAGTGGCAGTACTCAAATGCGCAAGGAAAGAAAAGGGGTTAAACAAAAGGGGGGGTTAAGTCGGCTTCAGGGGGGGGGGGGGGGGGGCGTTACAACCCCCGAACCCCTCCCCCCCCCCCCCCCGGCGGTGCACCACTGATGCGGCACGACCATGCGGTGTCTTATTGCGTCGTTATCCCGTGTTCTGTTTTATTTTTCCGCAAAAGGAGGTGTTACGGTTGACGTATGACAGCCCGTTCAAAGGGATTAACGGAGGAGGATGTCTCCCCAACGTGCTTGATTGTCGCGGGTGGGACGCAGTAGTAGTGGCTGATCCCGTTGTGCACAGGTGCGGGGAGGCGAGTAAGCCCGCCTTCTACGAAACGTTCTTCCGGAGCATCTGGAACGCAGTAGTGGCTGATCCCTTTGTGTGCAGGTGCGCAGAGGCGATTAAACCCGCCTTCTGCGAAACGTTCTGGGACGCAGTAGCGGCTGATCCCTTTGTGAGCAAGTGCGGGGTGGCGAATAGGCCCCCCTTCAACGAATGACGTTCTTCGGGAGCCTCGGGTTGCCGCCAGCGGAGACAAGCCCGGGAAACGTCACCTAGGGGAGAGGGAGCTGCTGCCGCATCCCCCCGACTGGACTTGCCTGTCACGTGACTTGAGCGAAATCCCGCCTCATTGTTAGAGGGCCTATTTAAGCGGCCCCGCCATGTATTTTCATTCATTCATTCTCTTCATTGCAATACTTCAACATGAAATAAATCGTGCAAGTTTCGCACTTAAAATCGTCTCGCCCTGCCTGGTCGCCATGATCTACCGGACGCCTGCAGCCTGCCGGCAGCGCTACGCTACCTAGAAGTGATGCCGGTCGAGGTTGTAGTAACCGGCGCCCCAACAACTGGCGGATCGCGGTAGGATGTAACCGGACATCAACGCGAGTCCCAACAGAGGACATATGAGCTCTTTTTTTTTTTTTCATCGCCTAATCATTTACGACGCATTCACCAACGTTACGGAAATTGTGTCCTTACAAATAGCTGTTGGATTCTCTTTATGCGATCCCCTTTGTATATTGTACCTTACGTGATGCCACTCGATCCATGTGGAACACGCCAGGTTTCCTGCACCGCTTGGATCCATCCCTCCGACTACATATTCCATCTGGACTTTCCCGAATCGAGACAACTGCTCTCTGCCGACTGTGGCTTGGAGTATCTTTTACGAATGCGTTTGCTTGCCGCATCGGAATGGCATCTTGTGTCATTGTCCCCGCTGCAGCTCCCATGCAGAGACAGACGCTCGTGACGACGCTGGCGCGCCTCGACGACCGGCCGCTTTCTGAGCAGACGATCTTACCGGCTGACGCGGTCTTCACACCAGAAGGCGATGAGCGCGCTGCTGAGATTCCTCCGGACAAGCGACCTGCTTGAACGACTGTGACACTCCTGAGTTTATTTGTGTGTGTGTGTGCGTGCGTGTGTGTGTGTGTGTGTGTGTGTGTGTGCGTGTGTGCGTGTGTGTGTGTGTGTGTGTGTGTGTGTGTGTGTGTGTGTGTGTGTGTGTGTGTGTGTGTGTGTGTGTGTGTGTGTGTGTGTGTGTGTGTGTGTGTGTGTGTGTGTGTGTGTGTGTGTGTGTGTGTGTGTGTGTGTGTGTGTGTGTGTGTGTGTGTGTGTGTTTTCTGATCTCCCTCTCTTTCTATGTGTGTGCATTTTTCTTTATCTTTCTGTCTCCCCTTACCCCTTCCCCAGTGCAGGGTAGCAAACTGGATATCTACCTTCCGGTTAACCTCCCTGCCTTCCCATCTCATTTATCTCTCTCTCTCTCTCTCACAGGGCCAAAAAGGCAATGCCGATCTAAGCACGAAGCAATTGTGTGTGTCATGTTGGTTTGCCAACCGCAGTGCTCACTGTGTTGAGCAAAGCCTTCGTCATCTTGCAGGAGGCTAACGTAGACATAGTGATTTGAAGTCTACTAGACTTAAAATGCGTGAGAACGATGCCGGTGGCTGATGCAAATGTTTTACAACAACTCTTCGTCGAGTGAAAACCGATACATCCAACATAGTTCACAACACATACACACACCACGGCTGACGATGCGCGTTGCAATTTTGCACATCCAAGAGAAATTTCCAGATACTGTAGCTACTGCCGCACCTAAAGGCTACACAGTGGTTGTTCGATGACCTCGTAAGAACTGACATCCCGTAAATTGCACTCAGAACTAGCTAAAACACCTCCGAATCGTTCCGCAGCGCGCGACCGACAACACATTCAAGCCGCGCCGCGCCGGCTCGCACAAGCCAGAGAGGTGGAAAGGCTCGTCGCGCGCAGTTTCCTCCTTGTCCGTTGAAAAGGTCTTATACACTTTGCCGCAAGTTAATGGCAGCATGTACACCACACCTGTTTTCCATCTAACGAACTGAATTTGGTGATGATAGGGAGATGGCGAGAGGCAGCGGGAAACGGGGTGAGGGTGCGACGTTGATGGCGTTGGCTGTTGATTGGTCTAAATTGGTACGCTTCTTGTGCTACAGTGAGGCCAGCGGCAGCGGTAAGGTCCGTTAACGCGGCTACATTCAGCCACTCCTCAAGTGAGTGGGGTCATTTAAATAACGTCTTAATTATAGAGTGATGTGCGTGTTGACTGCCCAGGCAATCCCAGAGTGTGTGGGGTGCATTGGTTTATCCCCTCGATTGTGTGCAATTCGGGTGAGACATCTTTTCCGGCTCAGTAGTGGAGAATGTTTTTTGTGGGAACACAGTGTGTTTGGGCTTGGCGCCATGTGGCAGTGGCCTTGCGTGTTGTGGAGTGTGGTAAAGCTGGGAGAGTGGTTTTTTATTCATGCCAGTCCTGCAGTTTTAGGCGTCGCGTGTTTGAGGCTATTTGCTTTAATTCTTTAAGATATAGTTGGTCTGTCCACTGGATAGGAGATCCCGGAATTTTCGTGTGGGATAGAGCGTGTGCCTTTTCGTTCCCTTCGATATTACAGTGGTTAGATACCTATTGAAGAGTGATGTGGCGTTGCGGGTTATTTCTCGTATATCAATGTAGCTTCTCGTGAATGGATTTGGGCAGGTTTCCTTTGAGGAACGCTCGGCATGCATGCTATAGATACTTGACTGTCCGTGCGAATGCGGATGTTGTGTACGTGTTGTGGTGCTGTGATTGCTTCTGTTATTACCACGTACTATTTCAGCTGTGGTTTGGGTAGGCACGTCTGCGTGCAGGCCTTGGGTACAGGTATTGGTCGCAACATGGTATGTCGCCGTGCAGTGTGTTGTGGGGTCCCTGCCCTGGGATGCGTCGGTGGAATACACGGTTGGGTCCAGGGGGTCGTGTTGGGTCAATTGTGCGCGTGCTTATTACGTCTGCGGGTCCATGTTCCTGGTGTAGGAGAGTACGTGAAGGTTGTGAAGCGTCTGCCATGGTGAAGGTGGGAGTGTTATTTGGGGCATGTTGTCTTGAGGATGTCCTTGATCTCTAAGCGGTCTTTGACCCTGGTGGAATCGTTTTATTCTAGTGATTTGGGATTCTGTGCGAACTTCTAAGAGTTTGCTAAGGTTTGGAAGTATGTCGGTTTGGCTTACTTTATGGTTTGGCGCGTATCGTGGGTGCCCTAGAGTGAGTTTGGCGAGTTGCCTGTACAGGTTGTCAAGTTGCGTGTGCTGCGTTTTTGTGAACTGAAAGTATGGGAGCTGGATAGTATGGTGGGTACTGCAAATGCTGTAACTATTCTGCGTAGATTGTGCTCACGAATTCATTTGTTTCGCTGTTGCATGCGGTATAGCAGTCATTTCATTTGATGAAGTTATTGTATGCTTTTTTTTTTTGCATCCAAGTGTCGCCTTTGCCATCATCTTGGATGTGGAATCCGAGAATACGAATTGCTTTGCGTCTTGGAATCGGTTCATTCTCAATTTGGAGATGAATGATGTTGCGGTAGTGCATGGTTCGTGACTTCTTTGGTAAGTAACTATATACGATACATTCTGATATTTCCGTTAACATATGCGGATATAGATTTGTTTGAGATGGAGGTTTGTCGATCGGTATAACAGAGGCGTATTTCCAAGTGGGTGGATTTTAGCCTGTTTCCCATATTGTTTTCATGTATTTCAAGGAAGCTTCTCTGTTGTTGTGCGGGTAGATTGGAGAGCATCTTGTTAGTGATACCATCTGTTCCTGGGGTTATGTTGCGTTTGGTTGTGTTAACGGCTGTGAGAAGTCCTTGCACGGTGTCTGCGAAAGAGCGTCCAAGGATTCTTAAAGTGTGATTCGCCTGCGTGTTCACATTTGTGTAGCCAGTCGGAGGTGGCGAGGTTATCGGCATAAGTCTGAGCCTCTTCTGTGAGTTACTGCATGTATTTAAAAAAATTGTTGTGTTTAGTTCTTCTCCACTGTTTCACTACCTTGTGTGCTGT
>NC_051154.1:91219175-91224175 GCF_013339745.2 Dermacentor silvarum | reverse complement strand
ATTTATACGACTAGAAAGCGCTAGCTGTTTCACAAGTTAAGCATGTGACATAAAATATCCGGCTACGTTATTTATATATATGATAACGCGTTCATTGCGCTATTAATTACCAGATAAAAATTTTCTGTATTTTTATTTCTTTAGAGTCGCGAGTCTAAATTATGGGGTGAGTCCGGCTCTTGAAACACATGCAGTTTTTTTTAAAGCTTGTGCCGTTTATAACGCCGTCAACAGCAGTTTGGATGAGATGGGCTGGTGATGATTGGAGGGCGTGCAATTTTTCATGAACTCGATTACTCCCATTCACACTGTCGCAATCATGCGTCAGTTTCACCGAAGGCCAAGTTTTTAAGTATTTCTTTGTTTCATTCCGAGAAGATATGGCGTCGGACGAAAGACCATTTTATTTACCAAATACTGCAGTATGGAGTCCGTCTTAGTAGGTTGTTTTCCTCCGTTTTTTTAATGCTCAGAGCACCAGTTCTTACAATAGTGAGGGCCACGTAAGTCTAACCGGTGCTATGTAATTCTAACGAGTGCCCACATAACTGCAATGGGCACGACGTGGTTTCATAGAGCCACCGGTAAATTGCAGTTCCGCTAAAACTTTCTTTATCTCTCCTCTGAAACGACCGAATCAAAAAAGTGCTGGGAGCCTTGAACTGCCGTTCTGAACACCTTATCACCTTAGATAGTGTGCCCCCATTCTGCTGTTGGTGGTAACAGACAGTTTTGTATGATTTCGCAAATATACAGAGGATTTCGAGGTCCTTGAGCCAGTGACACAGGGGCACCCCGAACAAGGCAGCCACGGCTCCTCGAAATCCAAAAGCAAGACATATAATTACCGTTTTGCGTCTCAAAGCTACGCCTGTGTGCTTTGAAAGACGGTGGTTGGAGACTCCTGATTTGAACTACTGATTAACTTCAACTGCCTATGGTTCGTTAACGTGCGCCTAAATTTAGGTATATGGACGTTTTTTTTTTCCCATTCACCTTTTATCGGCAAGCGGCTGCTGTGGTTGAGTGGCATTGAATATGCGACCTCGGGCTCAGCAGCAGAGCGCATATAGTCGCTGTGGAACGGCGGTGGGCTGATTCGGAGGTGCACCACCCCCGCCTCTTCCCTCCGCCCACTTGTATTCAGGTACCAAGACTGAATTGTTCCTCACCACGGAAAGAATGCGCGGCGTGTAGAGGTTTACATTGCATCACGTAAATTGTAGACGACGATGTGCTATAGTCTCTCTTCGTAGCGTACAGGATACACGGGAAACTGGAGGACTTTCATCTTCTCTCTTTTGGTCAAACATAATGGCTTCAGTAAACGTTGTATGTGCGAAACTTGAGACATAATGTTAGAAGGAAACAAGTGTTGTCCGTTTTCTCCTCTCGTGTCCGTTTCTGCACGCCTTTTTCTAACATGTATCCCTACCAACTGGCCCAACTTACTGTCGTTAAAGACAGGAGTCAATATTTACAAACAATTCTAATTACTTCCTGCTGTACGTGCTTCCCAATAAAGTTCACGGGATTTGTTGGAGTAAAATCTGGAAAATGTGGTCGGGTTAAAAAAAGATCATCAATAAAATGAACATCAGGCCATTAATGCAGCTAAGTACAACGCTATACTTGAAGTTAAACATTATACACTATATTGTGCAACTGTAGATGGTATATTATTATACATTATAGTGTGCTGTTTTAAGTTGTGGTATTTTGAGCACGTGGGTTAACCGTTTGCTTGGTTATTGTGGGTGTATTTCGTTTTGCACTTATTTACTTTTTTTGAACAGATGAACCGTCCGACACAGGTAAAAACATATGGAAGCTTCAACGAATTACAAAACGGGAATGCATAAGCTTCACAATACGAATCTTCGGAACCATTTGCAATATCGCATGAATATTGCTATTTATTTCGCGCAGATATATATATATATATATATATATATATATATATATATATATATATATATATAGCCTACTACTGGTTTCCCTCGTCGGTTCAAGTATCGAAAAGTGTGCACAACAGTCAAAACATGCATCCACAACAGGACGTATTTCCGAACGAGCAAGGCACGCGTCACACTTACGTGAGCTCAGGGGACGCTTACGTCGAGGGATACAACATTGATGCCGGTATCGAGAGGGGCTCCAGCTCGTAAACAGAACTAAAGTACTGGAGGCGGCGCATTGCAACGCTTTGGTCGCCACACAGCGAACACGGATGCTGCTGCTACCATTATCGCACTGTTTTACTCGCGAGAGTATACACACGCGGCTTCTCCGTCGTCTGTTGGGTTACGGTGCATTGCGGCAGGGAGCACACGTGTTTCAACTGTCTATACCAGCTGCGGAACATTTTCATCACTTCATGCTCGACCACGCCATTCAATACGCGGAGGCTTCCAAAGGAAAACAAGCGACGCCTTGGCGCGTGTCTAGGGCGCGAAGCAGGTCAGGAAAAAAAGAAGAGGGAAACAACGTTCGTAACAAGAATTGATCAAGATATAAATATAATAATCAACAAGAAACGAGAAGGAAAGAACAAGGCACCGCCATTGATGAGCACGCTGTGAAGTCGCAGTGCTTGGCATGAATAATGAGTAACGAAACCTGCCGCTTAAGCTTACCCGTGTAATGCGCTGCACGTAAAGGCGATTTTCAGCATTTGCACGAAAAAAACAAGCTCAGCGGACGTGTGCTGAAAGCGTTGGGCTACGAAGCAAGACGCCGTACTCCCCTGAAGTCTTCTGGCAGCATACATACCACAACCCCCCCCCCCCCCCCCCCCCCCCCCCGTTTTCCCCCGCGGCACTCACGCAACTTGCAAAAGAAAAAAAAAAAAATGTGTACACGAAGGATCTGCATCTCACAGTTACGGTACTTGTGCTAATTTTCGCAAGCGTCGCAGAAAGCATTTGCGTGCTTTTAGTTACGGTGCCATACTAGAAAACGGAAAATGCATATGCCTGGTGGCACGTTTCCGTGAGCGATACAAGGTGGGATGCACAACTTGATCCTGGCCAGCATTTAACAGAACGTAACCCCCCCCCCCCCCTCCGCCAAAGAAAAAAAAAAGAAAAAAAGAAATGCCTTGCACGTGGGCAAAATGACAAAGTGTGACAGAGTAGTGTATCGTGTTTGGTGGATTAAATCACCTCATTGGGACGTACCATCATCCAAATGTAGCGTTTTAAGCTTTCCGCTTCGGTTGCGGCGCCTCGTGTCACACGTCTTAAGCGCGACACGAAAAGTGGTAACCACCACGGGATCAGCGGAACTGACCGAATGCACGCCTTCATCAATACATCCTTCGCGATAACAAAAAATGGTCCACTAGTGTCACGTTAAAGGTCCGACTTTCCAGGTCTTTGAAATGGGAAGCGTTGGTCATCGCTATCACACTGCCTTGCTCCTCTTCAATGCGATATCCACCGCGGTACCTCGCGACTATGATTTACTTCTGTTGAGACCGACTGTCGATAATAAGAATGTCCAGCGAGAAAAAAAAAAAAAAACGCAAAACAACGAACCAAGTGGGCAGAAAGACGCTGGACTACCAACTGACGGTTTGAATGTGAGCAAAGTACAAAGAGCAGAAAAAAAAAATATAAATATATCTTTGGAAAAGCAAGGCCATACTGCTGCGCATGCGCGTCATCTCAAAGCCTGACGTAGAAAATCCACCTCCTTCTCTGTCATGGCGACTGAGGGGACGCTGATACAATTACTTCCCTCTCCCCTTATGCAGGAGGCTGCATATAATAGCCGACTTTCTTTTTTAAAGTGACCGAGAATAAATGTGGCTTCGAAAAGGAGGCGGCAGAGGTTGTGCAGGTAGGACACAGCCTCTTACACCGTCTAAAGAAGGTGGCTGCGAAGTGCGGTGTCCCCATAGTCCTGTCCTCACCGGACAAGCTAGTACGCATGTGTGCTGCCGCAAATAAGAGGCACAAGAAAACCACTTGCTCCAAGAAGCACGCTACGCTTTTCATCGCTTGTTGAGGTGAAGTGGTTTATAAGATTCCTCTTCTTGCGGAAAAAAGCTACGTCGGTCAAACTGGCCGGTGCTTGAACGATAGGCTGAGGGAGCCCAGGTGCAACACAGAAGCTTCATTGCAGCTCCGGGACATTTGGCAGATCATTGCCGTAGGTGCCGGTGCCGCCCCCTTTTCGAAGCCACATGTGTTCTTGGTTAGTTTAAGAAAGAAAGAAGTCGCTATTATATGAAGCCATCTGTATAAGGGGAGAGGGAAGTAATTGTATGAGCGTCCCCTCAGTCGCCATGAAGGTGACGGAGTTCCTACGTCAGGCTTTGCGATGACATGCATGCGCAGCAGTATGGTCTTGCTTTTCCATTGATATATTTATATATTTTCTTCTGCTCTTCGTACCTTGCTCACCTTCAAACCCTCAATTAATGGCCCAGCGTCTTCCTGTCCACTTGCTTCCTTCTTTTGCGTTTTTTTTTTTTTTGCGCTGGAAGTTCTTATTATGCACTTTCCACACTGGAGTTCACGCAAAATTTATGATAGCTATCCGGACTGTACACTGTGCAAACACCGGTGAAACGTTCGCGAAGATGTGTCGTATTCGCACCTCAGTCGGTGTAGGCTCTGTCGCTTGGTTGGATTGATTAGTGGGACGTATTGTGACAAGACATCCTGTATCAAATCATGGCTTAAGCACTTCCACGGGGAAGCCAGTTGAGAGCATTCACTTACAGTATTCTGGGGTGCAATTACAGGCGCCTGCTAACTAAGTCTCGGTGGTCGCCTGTCGCCGTTGTGCGTGCAAAGTCAAATTTTCTGGCCTTCTCGTCCGTCATAAAGTTTATCTTTACAGAATGAAACCGTTTTTTTTTCTTCTTCTTAATTTGTAGAGGACTACTTCCCGGACACGCTATACATATGTGCTTCGCATAAGGGCAGTGCGTCAGCAAACGCGACGAGCTACTGCCGTAGTAGTGTTAGTGTGGACAAAGTTCATATTTA